>NC_088857.1:28978459-29278459 GCF_963853765.1 Magallana gigas | reverse complement strand
TCATAATTGTTCTTCAATTAGATACAAGAAATCAATCCTTCGGGGAGAAATTTTAATCTCTTCAAGCGATGTGGTCAGTCCACGACTTACAGAAGAGCAAGGGGAAATCGACTGCTAATAACACTCATATCAAACGATGATAGGTAGACTTCAAAAGGATTTCAACTCACATTGAAAGGTAAAATATGACTAATAATAAAAACTCGAATGGAATGAAAAAAAAATCATTTCGTGATAATATTATAATTTATTTTTTTTTTCAAACATTTAATCCATTTAAAAGTCCTAGACCACAAATTTTTCTAAATTATTATTTGGGCACTTTTCACTTGTATTTTAAAAATTTTTTAAATATATATTGAATCCTGGAATGTTCGAAGTAGCGTTTTTAATTAGGAATGGTGTCTTTTTTACACTGGTGTAAGAATGTCGATTGGAAACAAATATATTTTGTAATAAGAGATACATGTATATGTAATAATCAAAAAGGGATGGAAACAATGACTTGGTTCTAGAGTTGTCGTATCATACGAGATTTCGCGTTATGAAAACATAAAAATCGTGTATTGTAAGAAATTACACATTGTTTTTGAAAAAATTCAAATGATGCAACATTGATGGTATTGAATGATTTTTTCTTTCGTGACACAATTAAAGTAACGATAATATATATACATTAAATATCTATACTATTTATAGATGCTTGTTTCATTTTTTTTTATCCCTAGAGTATATTAAAATGTTTCTCATAAATTTTAAAATACCCCAAATCAGTTTAAATTTTAAATGTATTTAAATTTAAACTAACACATTCAAAATAGTTTTTGTGGCACAAAAAGTTGATTTTACTATATATGCATTGAAATTTCAATGCAAAGTAATTAGAAGGATTTTATCCCTGAATAATGTAGTATGTGCGGAATTAGGAAGAAAGACATTGTGTCTTTAAAAAGTTTCGACAACCCACCAGCAAACAAAAATCTTCTCTACTAGGATTCCACCAAAGAAGAAAATTATATTGAATTGCAACGGCTTGAATTGATTTGGCCAAAGGTTACATGTCTTAGGAATATGTACATATTTCAATTGAAAATTATAGAAAAGTATCAAATTGGGTGTATATTTTTATTAGGCAACCTGAGTCATTAAGGTAACCTGTTGCTATAAGTCTTTGACCGTTGTCGTGCGTCTGTGCGTCGTACGTTAAAACTACAAAGCCCTAAGACGGGGCCAATATTGCCATATAGTGAACACGTTTTAACTCTTAGAAAATCTTCTCTACATCCCAAACAAGGGAATATAAACTTAATGGTTGTTTATAATGTCCATGAAACCCTCTTTCTAGATAGTGAAATTCATGATCCCTGGGCTAGGAGTTTGGGCGTTTGGGTAGGACCAAAATGGTCACTAGAGACACTCAGGTAACTTATTGTCGCTGATCTTGCGTCGGTCGTTAACAATTCTACATTTTCATTTGGAAAACTATCGGTAAAATGTCACTTTTCGATTACGATTTTTGGCCCCTGAAGGTAGGAAATAGATAATCTGAGATTTCTCCGACTCTTGTCCTTCCTGTTTTATGAATTGATGTCTGCAAAATAGCAGTGGAAACAACCACAGGAGTCTTGGATTAGGGTTTATTCTCCAAAATGAAGCTTAAAATATGAGACTCCCTAGGATATCCATCTAAAAGCTATGGTTCTCAGGTGACCACCAAGGCCTCTGGACCACTTGTTACAATATATACAGTCAGTTGTCACAAATATATGGTAGAACGTTAAAACAAAACGAAAATAAATATTCTTTGAAATCGTATCAAACATTCTTTTGGACGAAAGTAATAGGATATTGGAGACATTAAAATACAGCTTATATTTCTTAGTGTCGAAGTTGGGTATACCATTTACAACAAGAACTATCTCAACACAATCGACGGCAGCAATATCAACAAAGTCAACAAAGTCAACAGTGAAAACATCATATAATAATAGTACGTAAGAGTTCACGAGCATTCTGTTCCTAGACCAAGACTGAAAAAGTTAATTCTTTCTTTTATCTTTATTTACTCTTAAAGAGCTTCTGATTCCTCTAAAAATGTGTTAATTTGATGTTAAGGTAGAGTGATCCACCAAAATGTTTGATTGCCTAACATTTTATCTTTTTACTATAACTGGATACATATTTGTTTTAAAGAATTAATCAAGGGGTTTGAAAATATGAATAAAAGTTTTTTTTAATTTTCATAAATTTAAAAACAACATTTAACGTCTTATTGACATTACTTAACAAATTGTTATTTAGATATTATTTATATATATTAATCATTCATTAAAATATTTAAGCTCTTGGCTACTAAAGTGTCTTTCTTGCAACCAAAACAGGCTTTCCACTTTTTCTTAAAGAATGAAAAAATGTATCAAATGATTAAGAGCATATTTATTCCTTTGAATAACGAATTCATGTTTCAGAAATTATATAATGATACGTTAACAATCCATAAAAAACTATTTCCTTATACAAGAATATTTTCGAAAATTCACGTCATTGATGTCCAATATTAATTTTTGTGTTTGTTTTGACCAATTATTATAAAAATTTGCAAACATTTAATAGAAAATTCATAGCGATAATTTATAAAATGTGAACCTGTTTAAAGAAGTGAATTCAAAAGCAAAAAGGAAAATTTTAAATTGTAAGTGAATGCAAATACAAGTTGGTATAATTGTTACAAGTTGCAGAGTTGATTAAAAAACAACTTTGATATACAGGTGACTCGACAGAGCTAAGGTGTTATCAGTCCATTTTGAAGTTTAAAATAACTTAACATGTTTGTATAGCGTAAACAGGGCTATTAAAAAAAGTGCAAAATATTGTTAAATGAAAAATGGCGATATAGAATTTTAATTATCCATACCTGTTTAAGGTGGCTCGTTATACCTTGAAATAGTTTCTCAAATAATATACAATATACAAATAGTATGCAAGTTAGTATTTATTTATTGAAACAGCTAAGTGTCGGCCTCAAATTTTTATTACAATTTGAAAAGTCTCAGGTGCCTGTGATTTGATCTCGGGGTTTGTGTTGCACAAGCCGGATAATTTAACTACTGAACTGAAATTATATTGATTAAACTGTATAATATAAGTTTAATAATAAGAAAGCTTGCTTTATGGTTATTTTAAAAGGTGTTTAACAAACACGGAAAAGTAAATGTTCAGTAACATATCCAGCGTTATGGATAATTCTGTTAGTTCTAGGGAATCTCAGGCTAATGATGTGTTAACTTCACTGAAATTTGTTACCCATGACATCTCATCGAAAAATAATCCGTCGAAAAAAATCATCGATGCTACAACTCACAGAATGGACTGTTCATCTAAAGGAAAATTCACGAAATAGACAACTCATGGATACGACAGCACATCGATACTCATCGACAGTCATCGAAAGTGAAAAAAAATCCACAATAATTATTAAAATTTTTTATTTATATAAACATTTTTATAAGTATTTAATAGTGTGGGCATGTCCCTAAAGGTAATTTAATAGTAACTGTTGCCATCCCGACGGTTGACACGACTGTAATTTCCATTTTGTGCGGTCCCTTTGAATTAAAATACCCTTACAATCGCTCAGTTTACATTTCCAATAAGTTTTTATTTTCATTTTTCATATAGCACACTAGATGTACAAAGTCAGTGTATGTCAATTTGTTTTCATTCCTTTGAGACCGAATAAAAGTGAAATCACTACCTCCCTCAGCCATGTCTTAACTGAGTGTGAAAAAACAATCTGAGAAGTGTTCAAAGATTTTTATTTCAGAGTATACCGATACGTTTTGCCATCCATGAGTTGTCATTTGTGACATGTCGCATCGGCGAGTTTTACTTTCGATTAGTTGACTTTTATTGAATTGTCGCATTCAACGAGGTGTCTGGTACCGACTCAAAATACTTTATCTCTGACGAGTCGGTTGTTTAATGTAGCTCTTCTTCATACTGAACAAAACGATTGTAATATATAACAAAATTGTCAGTGTAACATTGTACGTTCATAATTTACTTACCCAGTTAAGGGTGTTGTTTACTCAGGGTTTGAGTTCTCAAATTCCGATTGTTATTTAGTCCAATGTAATGAGTAAAATTTGTTCGAAACACAAAAAGTATTTATGAAATAAATTATTATTGACAAAACATTCAATATTTTTACTTTATTATGGAAAAAGGCTCAAGCAAAGATTGACTTTTAGCAAAACAGAGGAAATTCGGACTAAATTTTGCAGATTCTGTTTTCTGCTAAAGGTTCTTTGGCTGTAGTCTAACATTAAAAGTTAGGATTTTATATTTAAGTCTATGTAATTTTGCATATATTCCGTTGCTTTTACCTCACTTATTCATCAAAATAATCTTATGGCAAGAATTATAAAAATGCTGAAAAATGCTTAAAAACGATAAAAGACACCATATCTCAAAATTTGGATCATTGATCTCATATAAATTTTATGCAAACAGAATAAGGTCAATATAAGTAGTTTAATACTATAAATGTTTTTGTTATGTTAGTATTCAATTTTTTAAAAATTGGATAAAAAATGGGTAGGGATTTGAAAACTGATAGAGGAAATTCGGACTGGATTATTTCTTCAAATTGTTACTGAAATCTTGCTGCTGTGTACTTATTTAGTGCCACTACCATTCATAAATTGTATCTTATTTTTTAAAAGTGTTTGATTATTTGTAATATTTTCATGATTAAGAAAATCTCAATCGTAATGTAAAATTTTATGGGATTTTTCTAGATTTTTCAATAAATATTCAATGGCCATTAACTCAAAAAGTAGGTCATTGACCTACTTTTCTGAAGAAAAAAAAACAATACAAGCAAAGGTCTATAACACACAATAGATGGGTTTTCATTATCATCAGTGGATTTTTTTTTTCATTCTGAGTAAATGTCACCCTAAAGTTGCAATACGACAGCTAAAAATGATAAGACCCAATACAGTATGGATATGTTTTTAATCACACCAACATTCGTCAGTTATAGTAATGCTATTCATTTTTATTCCCTCGACAGTAGAATAAACTATATTTATTTCGTTATCTCATATTCCAGCAAGTCTTTTGATTTCTGAAGACATAGAACTGTCGCCATCCTATGTGTTACATATCAAGTCCCCTGGTTACCCAAAGTTCAACTATAAAAGCAATACAATCTACACATGGAATGTGACAGCACCTGCTGAAACAAAAGAAATTTTGATTGATATCAACATGGATATTATAAGACCGTCTAGGGGTTTATGTGAAGATTATTTAAAGGTATTTTTCTCATTTAGTAAAGTTTCATATTTTAGTAGATGGTTAACATGTTAAGCAATACTGTGGAATAATTAGAATTCGTGGTGGCTCAATTTTCGTTGATTTCAAGGGTACCCCTTCCCCACGAATTTAATTCCTCAACGAATAAAGACACCGAATTTGTACTTTTTTAAATAAAAAAATCTCTATATGTACGCATAAAGTAGAAGTAAAGGCATTTTTAATGTTCATGTTCATATTTCAATGCAAAGAACGCAGAGTATATAAAGATAACGTTTGTATTTTACAGCAAAAAATATTAGATCGCAGTGTGAAGAAGAGAAGTTTATTTATTTATAACATTTAATACTTCAGTTCAATCTTAATTACTACTCGGTAGAATAATAGATCGACTTATTACAGTCCGACTTTTTGGAAGCCGCTCTTAATCAGGGGCGTTTTGACATGTTGTAATGAGTATTAATTATCCAGTTAGCGTGTAAAGGCTTCTGTGTCGATGTTCTTAGATCAATATTGGTATTCCTTGGACCGTTATGGTCAAGCGATTCTAAAATTTGGGTGGAATACCATTCGTAGAATTCTGCTTTTAAATTTTCCTTGTAATCGTAGTTTACGACGACATCCAACGGCTGTAGCTTGTCAGTGCACGCGCCTGGGACATACAGGGGCTGAATGCCGGGCTCTTCAATTTTTCAATTAAAGAATTCGTGCGATGATCGGCAAAAATGTCGAAAATAGCCATGGTCTTCTGGTTGATTCGATTTAACGGAAGTTCCTCTCTAATCTCGTTATCATAGGGCACGATCACTTTATCCTCACATCGCAGCATCGAACTTTCGTTGCTCCAGTGAGTTTCGGTGAACGTGATATCCCAATTAGAAGGAAACTCTATATTTTGAGGTAGACAACGCTATGTTTTTCCTGCATATATGAGTTGCGGGGGAATTCCCGATTTTGCTATTCCTAAAAGAAGTGATATCTGTCGTTTATCATCAATTCCGGCGACTGTAACCTGCTTTGATCCTTTTTCCTCCATTGTCCACTCACCCCCGGGAACCAGCTGGCAGCCAGTTTGATCCCAGTTGATAATAAGAGAATCCTGGACAAAATAGTCATTCACAACATTTAATTATTGACTTTTTCACAAATTCACATTTGATGTCGTCAAAATCACTTGGTAAAATTTAAACAGCCTTTGTCCCATTCGGTTTTACAAAACCCATACGGCGCATAATTGACCTAGCAAGATGCTTAGTGATTTCAATGTGGCCACCAAAGCGGGCTAATATTTTTCTGTAGAACTAGGTCACAATGGCCTACGCCTCCGCCATAACGATTCTCAAATTGATAACACCCCCATTGAGCCGTACTTGGCTGATCCAGTTGTGTACCTCACTATCCAAGGAACCAAGCATCAAAGTGTTTTCTCGAGGGGAATTGAGAAGAGCAGCGAGATGTGAATCCCCAAAAATTTAATGCATCATATGTATTGGGTATTTAATTTTATTTATTACGGAAAAAAGTTCGGCATTGCTTAATGTAATTTAATATTTACGTCATATAAAAGTAATTTAATACTATGACATACCAAATGCTTTTCTTGCTCTTAGATACCGGTCTCGGATGCTTCTTACTGTTGATTCTGACACTTTTATAAAAGAATTGGACATAAAGCGCCTTGTTGCCCTTGCAACACCGTCTTCAACAGCGAGTCTGCCAATTTAAGCCCTTTGTACTTTGTCCAGGTTGTTATATTCACCCCGCTTTCTTTTCTTTGATGTCGAGAGAGGACTATCTATCGGTAGTACTAGTACTAGTAACAATAGTTTCAACTGCATCAATTACAGCTTGAATACTACCGCTTCCCGAGGTTCTGTTTAGTCCCCGGGGTCAAGCAGACCAGGAACTGTTGATGCTGTTGTTTTGAGTTTACCTATAGTCAACTATTGTCTCAGCCACATCTTCGAGAAAAATGAACAGACCAAGAAAAAAATCACACTCTAAATAGATTATTTTGCCTTCTGGCGGATTTATTGCTGAGTTTTACTCAAGACCTAATACCTAGTATCGGTATAAACAGCATGTACCTGTACTGGCGTAAAGAAAGATAACTCGTGTCAGCAAACAAACTTTCCAGAACTATCTTTCTTAATAAAACTGAAAACAATGAGACCCACGAAATTACGTCCCCACGTACGAACAAAAAAAAACCACAATCCACAAAAATTGCCCCCCACGAATTTAAATGATTCCACAGTATTGTGTTTTCATCATTAACATTATTCGTTTATTTAGGGAGAGGGCTACAACAGTTTTAAAACTTGTGCCCAATCCCCTTGTACTATTTAAAGAAAATAAGTTCAAACTATTATTTGTTGAGCATTCATTTTCCATTATTCAATTTCAAAGGGTTATTAAAGGTAGAGAAGTAACATCACTTTTTACATAAAGGGCCATTGTTTACAAACTAGAATGTCATCAGGACCGTCAATTGGACTACATTGATGAGACTTCATGTCTATTTTATATGATTTCAAATGAAAGAACAGAACTAAATCTTTTTTGTAAAGTTAACGTTTATGATGAAAAATATCACCTGAAAAAAAAATGTCATTTTGGTTTTAAGAAATTAAACTATAGAAAATATATGTAGAAAGAAAATTATCCATACATAAGAGTTAATTGACCTTTGTTCAATTATCAGATTCAGGAAATTGATCCCTTCGGTGGAAGCTTTACAATATTTAACGAATGTGGTAAACTAACAATGAAGAGAAGCGCTCTGGGGAATCGACTACTCATAAAACTTGTATCAAACTATGACGAGTTGACTTCGAAAGGATTTGAATTAAATCTAAGAGGTAACAATCTTCCGCTATTTTTTGGAATAAAAAAAAGATTTGAAAAATTCTTTTTATCAAGAAAATGACGAACTGAAAATTAAAACAAACATTTCTATTTTTTAACGTCCTTTAGAGTGTAACGTGATTTAAAAAAGTATTTTCAATAGAAAAATCTAGCCTTTAAACGTTTAACTCTTTTTTTTAACAAGTGCTAAATGGCCGAATAACAACATTAACAACACGAACATCAATATCATTTTTGCTTTCATTAACAATTAAAACGTATGTTAATTTTTGTTTTATAAAAAGAACAGATTCATTTAAAATATTTGGTCTATTTTGAAATACTTTTGGTGTTTGATCGCTACTTGCAAACAGGTGAATAATTTTTTTTTCAATAACAAGAATATGCAAATCATACATAACACAATCAGTAGCCATAATTGACAAAATAAAAAGAAACCAAAAGCATCGGAAGCAATAAAACTCGAAATACGTTAAAATCACCCCAACAAATGACATTGCTTTTGACAGAAATACACGATTGCCAAGGTTACAAAACACGTTTTTAAACGTATCTTTATTGTCAAGAGTGGTAATATGTGTATTATAAAAGCTAGAGCAGTCGTTAAATTTAAAGAGTAAAAACTAGCAAACAGTAACAGTTCAGATATGGACGTATCAAGCATATTTACAACACAAAACAACCAAACTATGTCCCAAAACAAGAGCTACCGATACATTCCATGGATTCAGGACTAGGATTGGAACGGATCCAAGACTTTGCATCAGTATGTATGTTTGCTGGAGTACAAAGGTATGCTACATATTTCCTATAGAAAACACATTATTTTTGTATTATTCATAAAGGATGACTTCACTTTAAGTACATCGATATTTGCGAGAAAATAAACTTCTAAAGATTTCTTCTTTTAATTGCAGAAATGGTCAACATCCAAACTGCAACCAAAGAAAATTGCGTTAAAAAATATGGCGTCCCCAAGTGCGATTTTGTTTTCTTAGTCGGGGGCCATTACGATTTCTTAAGTCTTCATACGATAGGTTGTTGACACAGGTGAAGCTTAATTAATAAATACTTTGGAACAGATCAACTGCATGATACTTAAATATATCATGTATCATGTATCGGAGATAATTTTTTTGCAAGAATCTTTAACACCTTGTGCTTAGTATTTTTTTATTATGTAAAACTCTCTTCAGGTTCTCTACATCTATGTTTGTGGCCTTTATTATGAATGTTTAAGAAAGAATAAATACCTAAAAACAAATGGAATGCTTATGTTAAAACTACCATAAATGACAACATTTAAATGGCGAACACATCTTCACGTCACCGAAGAGAAGTTATCAAAGTATTCGAGAGGTAGTACACGTATTATCTACAACATATTTCGTCGATCTTCTTTTATATAAGAGAAGCGCGAAATCGCAGACCTTAGATTTATTAAATTTAAACAAATACTAATAAACTAAAATAATGCAAAATATTACTACTTGTTTTCAAGTTGTATGCTATTTTGATTGAAACAAAGGTTTCAAAACCGATAAATTTACGTATAAACTTTGCCTCCTGATGTTTGCCAGATTTTGCAAATCAAAGGTTACATACAACAGACTGCATATGATAATCAAATAGCTCGTGGTTCTGCTATTGTAGTTGTACATTGAAAGCTGTTTAAATGTATGAAATGTGTGTGAACTTGTTGAGCGTTATTTTTCTACATGTACATACGAATTGCAAGTTGCATTATGATCACGTTTCACGAATCATTTTTTACTGCCTAAGTAGCAATTTCTATATAGAAAATGGTCTCACTCAGCGGCTGTAAATCTCATTTCAAATATGTCAGACCATATATTAATTCAGATTAGATTTTATTTGCTTATTTAAATTTAAAAAAGACCATAAATACAGAATAATTGAGGATGACCATGATGAATAAAGTTATTTTAAAAAAAATAATGTTTCAGCGGAATATATCTGAAAAACCCCATATTTAACCAATTCATTATTTTTTTCCCTCGTACTTGATACACTGTGACTGGCTTCTTAATAGCCTTATTATTTAAATCTGTATAAAATGCTTCAACCAAAGATCGATCTGTACGTGTGAGCATATAGAACGTAGGTCTCGTGTGAATTATATATTTGTAATTTTCGATACTAAGGACAATTCACGGAAATTCACAAGTAAATCTGTAATAAAGTTGATTCAGTATTGTATATACTGGTGTTTATATTGGTGTTCCTCTTTAATTTTGTTATGAATGGGTTACCGTATGTGAGTGACGAGTGTCGGGTGAGTGTGCTATTTTTAGATCGAGTATTTAAAGTGACCGGTTTGGGTGTAGTGGTCAGTAGAGGGTCCGGTAACGACATCAGCCGGGTGCCACGTTTTGCAGCTCCTGTTTCAAGATATGGTGAATATCTCAAGTTAGCTTAATACTAAGGAGAAATGGGTAGCCATTGAAATTTGGATTCTGTTAGGCGGGCACATGTTTTCCTAGCCGGTAAGGTTGTTTTGTTGTTATTTTGTACATTTCGCTGGTAATTTAGTTCTTAGTGTAATTGGTAGTATGTTTGTATGTTTATCGGGACTTTATTAGTCACAGTATGTTTTTTTCAGTGCGTAAGGGTGTTTGATACAATTACCTGAAATACAGACTGGTGTGCTAGACGGAAATTTTCCTATGGAAGGTCGTGGGGACAATTGACGAAGGTCGGGGACGCATTCTATGCTGAGTGGGGCGTGGCTTTCTATCTGGGCAGTGTCGTAGACTGGAAGCGAGAGACCTGCGAGTCCGGGGCTTTCGGTTAGGATAGCGACAAGAGGGACAGGAAATTTGACGAGGGCAGGAGCGTCTCGAGTGCATAGTGACCTTGAGTTCATTTTCAGAGAGGTTTTAAGTGTTAAAAAGCGACTGTTATTACAGGCTAATTTTCATATACATGCTTTTGAGCTGAAATTTGAAGTAATTGTAAATTCACGGTATTTTGAGTTATTGAACTTTAATATTTTTTTGAGAAAATTTTTCAACAAGAGTTTTATTGGTTGAAATAGCTTCTAAACAACATTTTGTAGTTTACTTCCATTTTATATCTGATACAGTGTGATTTAATCTTGAATTTAGTTGATAGTATCAGATATTTGTTCATTTGTTTAATTGAATTATTATTCTTTTTTTTTGTTATGTTCGAATGAGAGTGGTGTGAAAGGGGGAGTGAGAATAATGATTTGTTTTGTTTATTAATTTTTTTTTCAAATTAAACTTGTTTATTTTCTTTACAAAATCTTATTGTTCATTCAGCTGACAAAATCCAAAAAGAACTCATTACAAAATCATTATTACGGGCCGCCGGAAGGCGGTCCGTTATTTGATACACATTTAAATATTGTTACTGCGTTTCTGCGGTATAGTTCTTTTTTAATAGAATTAATATTATGAATATTTTTTATGAATTAAAAGTAAATTTGCTTGTTGAAATATGTTTTATGCCTTTTAAAAAATATCACATATTTTTTGTTTTACTCGTAAATGAAAAATAGGTCATACTTAGTAGATTGTCGTGTTTGGCGCGTTTTTATCGAGACTATAATCCATTCGGAAAATTCCGGTATGCGGGACATACTAAAGACCTGAAATACTAAAGACCTGAATGTCATTTAATTTGATATAAATGATATATTTGAATTTCTTTCTGCCGTGTCAAAAAAAAATGACTTTGTGTGTGTATTTTTTTTTATATTTCAATGTAAAATGTGGTAGAAAATATCATGACATGACATCCATATCAATTATTTACGCAAAAATATGACAGAAATGAAAATTTGAATTGACTGGAAAATTTGAACTAATTAATTTCTTTTTTATCATTTAGTCCCTTGAAATCATATAAACTAATGCATTTACTTTTCATTCAATACAATGCAACAAAAAAGAAATGGTTTGAAATACATAATCTCCAAGAGAAAAATGATGAGTTGAACTTTGTATTGTACAAATCAATGTGTTTTCCATTACTTCATGCTATGGCAATAATCAAACAATTACCGTTAGAAATGCTTACAGTATCCAACTCGATTCTTCATGATAATAGTAAAATGTTAAACTTCAAAACAAGTTGCTGAAAGTATATTTGAATTTACCATAAAAATTAGTACAACCAACTTTTATTTTCGTCTCTGTGGTGTGTTTTTATGTAAACAACCAATGATTCATACAACAATTATATTTTTGCGGCCCATTTGACGCTTGCGTCAAGATGATTTCTTGTTAGGTATGTGAAACAAAACATAGTAGGATAAAGTAAATCCAAGGTTATAATTCGATTTACTCTTCCAGGTTTTGAAAATGTTATTTTCTGGTAATTAGGAATGTGTTTCCGGGGAAAGATTCACAAACCTGTTGTTGGAGTTGTTGAAAACATCATATAGATGATAAACAAAACTATCACAACATGAACTTATTTAAAGATTATCTAATGAGAGAGAGAGAGAGAGAGAGAGAGAGAGAGAGAGAGAGAGAATTGAAAAATTTAAAAAACTTTCCTGCCAAAGATTAAATTGTAAAAGAGATTTTGCTATCTTGGATGAGAACGTTTCTTAGCAATTTCATGACAGCGAATACATTTCTGTCATAATAATTTTCACAGATAGATAGAAGTTCGAAGATTTCTCATATCACCCAACTGTGAAATACAGATGTAAAGGTCAAAAGAGCAATTTTATTAAAAAAAGGAATTTATCAATAGTACTGTGTAAAAACGAAACTTGTAAATTGCCGAGAAGTTTTCTAATGATTTGTTTATTACGAAGTTAAAGATAAGTAATTGGGATAAAAATGAGGAAAACGAGAAACAATGTTAATCATCTTTACGCAAGTTCTATGATCAATACAATAACCTTATCGGCAATTATAATGTTTCATTGAGACATGCTGAATGACGTTTTTCATACTTGTTAGACTATTAGTCATACACCAGACTGACCACGGTTTTTTATGATCTTGATAATGAGCACACGGCGGGTGCGACCGGGGATGCTTACTCCCCATTGGTACCTGATCCCATCTGCAATGTAATGGAGGTCAGTGTTTGCTCATTGTTTGTATTTTGACTATCACAAACAAACCAAATCATGAGCGTTTCGTTTTTTCCCTATTATGACATCGATCATAACATTCCAAACTGTGACAAGGAACGCACAGCAGGTGCGAACAGCCAACAGCGGATGCTTTGTTACAACGCACATTGAAAAGTGCGTTAAATATGGAACCATTTTAATGCACTGTGAATTTTTTTTCAAAGTGCGTCAATATCGACTATATTAACGCACTTTGAAAAAAAAAGTTTTCGTTTTCTTGAATTTTTAGATAAAATTGGTAGTTAAATTAAATTCCGTTTTAATGTCCAAATCAATAAATAAAAAAAAATAATTAATTGTCTCGCCTAAATATTACAGCAATGGACTTACATTTCAGAAAGTACTGACGAGATTTTTATTTACGAGTTAATACGTTCTGTTTCAAGGAATGGATATTTGTCATTTACCTACTGTGAAGATACATGTAATGTGACCCATGACTTAGTATACATTTAAGCCTATGTGGTAGTGGGCTGTCCCAAAGATCATCATGTCGACTTAAGGGTTCTTCATTTATTCAGATATAGAATGTAGGTAATCAACCCTAAACCCTGTATTATAATTAATAGATATCAGCATAAAAAAATTCATGAAATACATTACTGCTCAGATTTCACTAATTAAACTATTTGTATAGAAGGATAACTCTGATTTTAATGCTTCATACTTTCAGGGTCAAGAAGTTACTGCACTTGAACACAATTTACAACAAGTATTCATTTTAAAGGAATGATCGGCATGAAATATCATTGGTCAGCTCTGTTTATATAATATACGCTACATGCAGTAAACTATATACATGTATATCACCATTTTATTGATTTTCGAAATGGCAAAGCATGAATTTAGTAAGCGAATTATACTTCCGACTAATATTCTTACGCATATGTGAAAAAATACGTGATTTGAATCATTATATATGTAACTCTATAAATGTTTATTATCAGGGTAAACGGATAGGATTACCGTTTTAGTAATCTAGGTCTAATTAAAGATTTAAATGAAGGTGTCAGTGCAAAGTAAATAAAATAGTGCAAGGCGCAATGCGTGCGCAAATAGTTAAATTTGCCGGATGCCTCATGTGGACACAACTGTGTTCGGCCGAAGCCGATCACAAAAATATAGAAATATGCTCTATATCATTATCAGTATCAATAAGTAATTAAATAAAAACATAAAATTTTGATGTAGCTCCTGTGTAGAATACATTATTTCAAGATACAATAATAAACAATAATAATAAATAATAAACATTGCAACGGTCACCTGTTTATGGAACAAGGTTTCACAATCACATATGATTAGCTGCTAAATGTAACTCTGACAATGGTACTCTCTAACTAAAAGTATAAAATATGGTAACAATAACTAATTACCTTTCACACATATTAGAAATGAGATACTATAGCTTATATATCAAAACTATGATTTACTGGGATACTTTATAAAATACATTCTTTCATTTAAAAGCATATAAGTTTTAAAGCTGAAGAGTAAATAGTCGTTTTTTTAAAATTGTATTGGTTATATTAAGATGCAAAATCAACTGAAAGGCATATGAATATGAGTAATTAAATGATGATATAGTTCAGTGTACATATGAAGAACACAAATAGAAATCCTAGGTACTATGTTTTTTCACGTGGACAGAAACTAGTAACTAGTAGCCAAGTTTCTTTCATCTCGTAGCCAGTTACTTGTAGCCAACTTTTTTTCATCTCGTAGCCAGTTACTAGTAGCTAGCTTTTCTAACTTCTCGTAGCCAGTTACTAGTAGCCAGTCACTAGTAGCTAATTTTACCTATCTACTTGGGAGCTACTACGCTTCCGCTTCTTTGTGTCATGATGGGTGACTGCATCCGATTATCGGTGTTATACTCCCATCATGTCATTAGTGTTAATATAAGCAAAGCAAACCCTGATATAGATAAAATATGTGAACAACAGGAGTACGAAACCGAGGTAGTTTTAACAGCAGCTTACTCCTTTGTTTTTTTCTCTCATAAATCAGATAAAAAAAAGTAAGCAAATATTTTCTGTGGTTTATAATGCAAAGTGCGTGTTGAAACTAATAAACCAAACAATGTTTACGAAATGACTTTCGAAAACTTATTAAAAATAATTCGTTTAACTTTACACAAACCAATTATTTTATCAACAGATCCATAGAGGCTACCCAAATGTCTAAAAGCAGGATTTAAAATTGAAATCGTTTTTTATTAATATTGATTGCTAAATATTTAAGCATGTAGTTTCAGAGAATCAGCCAAATCAAATCAACAATAAAATGCGAAATTGTTGACACTTACACTCATTTCCTCTTACTTTCGACGCCATGTTCAAAGAGTAGGACAGAGTAAAACTCTAGTACTGGTCGAAGTTCAAATTACGTCAGTTTAGACGATGCCATGCTAAGGATAACTGATGTCAACAGAGAGGAAAAGACGCATTTACTATGGAAACAGGTGAGGCTAAGTGTACAGCAACAGTAGTAATATTGTACGATGACATTGAACCTGAAATTGAAGATTGAAATCAGTTTTGTTTCACCAACAAGAATACACCAGAAGAGTTTTTTTTCTTTAAATGCGTGAATAAAAACATTGTTTAGCAAAGGGTTCTATATCGTGCCAATACCTGTGGTCTGATACACTGTAACATGGGTCTTTGGACTTAAAGCTTGCTTTTTTCTTTTTGGGGGTATTTTTTTTGTATACCCTACTAATAATGTTTTCGATTTGTTCACAGACGGAGTTATCGATACTTTGATATCAATGTTAAGGAAAACGGAGTTATCGATACATTGATATCAATAAAAATAATAAAAATAAATACGTGCCAAAATCGTTTTGTCAAGTATTTAATTCTTTTATTAAATAATAATTTCTGAAAATATTTTTTTTTATATATTATATCCCATTTTTTTAATCTATAGATAAAATTTAATGAATACCATATAGTCACATAAAGTACTTACTGAACAATGATGTTTTACAAAGAAACCAGTTGAATTACAATCGGGATCGGTTCGATTTTAAAATTTTAAAATTTTTCTTTAATTTCAAAATTATGTTTCAATTTCTTGTTGAAATATAATGCAGCTAAATGTGAGTAATAGTTTATTTCCAGTTTTATCCATAGATTTAAAAAATATCTACAATTCTTGTTTTTCATAAATATATTTTTAACAGAAATACTATAAAGTTTATATGACCGTCTTTCATATGTATTTATAGATAATTTGTATTGTGTTTTAATTAATACCAAAGTTTAAGCTCTAAGATATCCCGCTCGCAGATAAAACAATGTTTTCGGTTTCTATCATAAAATACAAAAAAATTCATATAAAATGATTGGAAGCCAATATTGGTTTCATTTTTGTACAATATTTTTTTCTCATCGATCAATCAAATAATGCATTTGTGTCTCAAGCCACTTTAAAAATTCCTTAAAGTAATAAATGTACTTTCAAATCGGAAATTTCACATAATACAACGGATAAGAATATGTTAGCCTGCTTTAAAAGAACTAAAAATTGTTTTTTAAGGTATACCATTAAATCAATATGGATATAACTTCTTTACAAATCTATAGATTTAAAAAATAATTCACACAAATTGACGTTCACATTGTTTATTACCTATCACTTAAATATTTTATACAAACTGCCATGTGTCAACAAAAGCCACGTGATCAACAACATTTACGGAATCAACGACCTGTCTCCCCTACATCGACATATAAGCTTCATATAAGATTGAGTGCGAATATTTATATTAAGGACAAAGTCTAATTAGTAATAAAAAAGTTTTTATGGGTAATTTAGATGCGGAAGAATTTTGTACTGTTGACGGTATCATGAACGTGTAGTAGACAAATTGGTTGGCTGTTTTCATCAAAATAGAACATGTAGATATAACCCAACGTTTTATTGTTGTAGATATAACTCGAAAGTTTTTACAAAAAGAAAGCACACAAAACTATGGCACAAAGAAGATTTAGCTTTCAAAGATATCAGTATTCATATTATTTCCAATATCTTTTGATAAAATTGAAGGCAAACACAGTCACAGGATTTCTACACGCTGCTGTTGTCTCTATACACTCTTTATATTCTAATATATTTTCTTTATTTCAGTTGTGAATTTAATTTTGACTAGCAATATTGCTGGTGTTAAATGCACATCTATTGCCGTTTCAGTTGTGGTTTTAATACAGAGTAATAGGTAAGTATTTTAAAGTTATAAAAATGTCAACTTTTGTTTTACCTTTTTCTTATCAAAACTGGCATAAAAGATAAATACAAAGCTTAAATTAATTGTTTTAATTTGAAACAAAGAAAACGATAAATAAAAAATCCACAAGTAAAAAGCTTTACTTATTATTTATAAATTCTATTGATACATGTATGTCTATCTCTATGAATAACGTTAACATATGGTTAAAAACGTTTTTCTTGGAAAACGTCTGCATATGGTTTTCACAATCATCCAATTTTTTTCAGATTTCCTGAAAATATCGATTTTTTTTATGTTTTTATGAAAAGAAACGATTAGAAAAAAACAACAACGTAAAATGAAAAATTAAGGATAAATTCCCCGCGATGAAGTTGTTTTTCTCTTCTTTCATCAATATTCATGACAAAGTATCAAATTCCTGATTACAAACTATACTTATTATTTTATTTTATTTTAGAATGAATTATTTTGCAATACTATGTGGAAAGTATTATTTCATACCACTTAACTTTTTATCAATTAACGAATTTTATGTTTTAAAGCAATACGTGTTATCTTTAGGGCGTGTATAGCTTTCAGAGTTCCAACAGAAGTAAATTTCAATTGAAATTAAAGAAACACAGTGCATAAAAGACACATTTACTTGATAGTTTACAGAAGATATCGTCAATTTAAATGCAATTCATAAGGATACAAGGCGAGTTGATGTTATGTTAACTTAGAACTTTCAAGTACGTTCTTGAAAATATTATAAAATGAGGAAATAAATGATAAATGATGACACCTCTATTTTCCATATAGAACATGTGTATTTCTGTATCTTTCATTTCCCTTTAATATATCTATCATATCCTTTGATCTAAATAAGCGTCATACGTTAAAAAACGGGAAATATTTTGACACACGGAGAAATGTATAGCGACCACATACTTTAAAAAATTTTGACAGATTTGTTTTGAACATTAGATATTGATATACACAACATTTATGGAATCGACAATTCTTATTCTTGTGATGATTGTTTGTAAGCATTCGGGTAAGTTATTTCATGAGCATTTAGAAAATTGTGTAATTTCAGCCGGTATTTAAATGAATCGATATGGAGCATGCTACAGATTTTGATGTCTTTACAAAACATTTAAATTACTAGTATCTTTGGGTGATATAGTATATTTATTACTATGCATTGTTGGTTTTTTTAATTGTATATTTAGCAGCTGGTGAATTCTACGACCCTTATTCGAAGATACTTGACAACTGTAATGAACTATACGTTTCCTCTACCCGTAACAAAGAAAATCGTTATTTGCCAAACAGTAACTTTTCTTGGACTGTTTTAGTCTCAGAACCGCAATGTTCTTCTGGACTGTCTATCCTAATAACTCAGCTTTCCATCTACACAACTAGTGGTAGTTGCACCGACTATCTGAAGGTAAAGGGCTGCATGTAACACATTAAAGCCATTTGGTAAAATTTATCATGAAAGTTAGTTTTTAATTATTGTATACTTCATTCGAAAAATTGAAATTCCAGATATTTCCATGTCTGAGCCTTGTAGATATGCACAAACTACCATGACATTTTCCGTTCACTTATCCAAAATTTTTCTTTAGATAGAAGAATTCAGTTCATCCCGTGTTTTGTTTCACAGCTGCGAAGGAAAAAAGAACCATATAGAAACAACTGGATTGGGAGTCAAAATATCATTTATATCAGACGATAGGGACGAAGGCACAGGATTTCATCTAAGCGTTAAAAGTCAGTAATTTATGGAATAATAATAATAACTAGACGCAATCTCGTTGCGAGCAACGAGTGGGTCTTCCGTCCAATTTTTCATCAGATGCTAGCGAGATGAGATTATTGACCAAATTTAAAATTCATCCAATCAATTCGATATAGATGTCATTAGACGCAATATTGTAAGCGCTACTTAGATAGCATGTTTGAAAATTAGTCTAAGGTAATTTTAACACGATTTAATTAAATTTGAAATTTAAAAAAAAATAAATTCATCCAATCAATTCAAGAAAGATGTCATCAGACGCAGAATTGTAAACGCTACTTAGATAGTATGTTTGAAAATTAGTCTGAGGCCATTTTAACACAATTAATTAAATCAAAATTTTCAATTTTTTTTTAATTCATCCAATCAATTTGAAATAGATGTTATTAGACGCAAAATTGTAAGTGTAATTTAGATATTATGTTTGAAAATTAGTCAGAGGTCATTTAACACGATTTAAATGAGTTTAAAAGTTTTGAAAAATTTAAAATTCATCCAATCAATTCGAAAAAGATGTCATCAGACGCACAATTGTACGCGCATTTTAGATATCATGTTTGAAAATTAGTCTGAGGTCATTTTAACACAATTTAAATAAGTTTAAATTTTTTTAAAAATTTAAAATTCATCCAATCAATTTGAAAAAGATGTCATCAGACGCAAAATTGTAAGCGCAACTTAGATATATTGTTTTTAAATTAGTCTGAGGTCATTTTAATGCGATTTAAATGAGTTTTAATTTTTTAAAAAATTTAACATTCTTCCAATTATTTCGAGGAAGATGTCATCAGACGCAGAATTCTAAGCGTAACCTTAATATTTTGTTTTTTAATTAATCTGAGGTCATTTTAACACGATTTAATTAATTAAAATTCTAAATTTTCAAAAAAAATAAAAATCAGCGAATCAATTCGAGAAAGAAGTCAATAGAGGCAGAAGTGTAAGCACAACTTAAATATCACATATAAAAATTAGTCTGAGGTCAATTTTTTACGATTTAATTTATTTTAAAAATTTAAAATTTATCCAATCAATTCGAAAAAGATGTCTTCAGACGCAGAATTGTAAGCGCAACTTGGACATCATGTTTTAAAATTAGTCTGAGGTCATTTTAACACGATTTAATTAAATTTTAAAAATAATTAAATTTCATCCAATTTATTCGAGAAAGATTTCATTATACACAGAATTGTAAGCGCAACTTAGATATTATGTTTTAAAATTAGTCTGAGGTCATTTTATTACGATTAAATTAAATTTAAAATTTTCAAGAATTTAAATTTTATCCCATCAATTTGAAAAAGAGCTTATTAGACGCAGAATTAAAGTGCAACTTATTTATTTTATTATGTTTTAAAATTAGTCTGAGGTCATTATAACACATTTAATATGAGTTTTAAAATTTAGCTTCCGTACTCGGAATTTCCAGACAATGATTTTTCTTGTGATGCTAGACTATTATCTTCTCTATCATTCCTGAAATGTTTAGTTTTCTATCTTTTTTTGCTTAAAATAGATATGTGGACAATGAAAACACGTCGAAAGTGTGTTCTATATCTTGACCCCGGCTAGCTTCCGTACTCGGAATTTCCGGACAATGATTTTCCTCGTGAGGCTAGGCGTTCATGTCCTCTATCATTCCTGAAAATTTCAGCTTTCTATCTTTTCTCGTTTTTGAGGAAATGCGTGGACAAGAGTTTAATAAAAAATGAAAAAATGGCGGATAAGTCCGAACCCGAAGTGATTTTAACAAAATAAAAAATGTATATAAACTTTAGATGATATTAGATGGATGCTAAAAATTTGACAAAAATCGGACCATGCATCTTTGAGAAATCTTCTGCACAAAAATTGTAAAGAAAAAAAAAGTGAAAAAGAAACAATAGAATAATAGAATTGTCCACATATCTATTTTAAGACCCTAATAATAATACATGTAATACTAATAATAATGCCCTCCAAAAATTAATAAATTAAAGGAAATTAAAAAACATTAAATTAAAGTGTTTGTTTCAAAAATGAAATGGAATTCACACAACGTCAAAAGTATTAATTTCCTGTATACCAGAAATAAAAAGAGACCATGGAGAGTGCATGTACTTTATGTAAATTTTCTTCAATATTTATAGGAAACTGCAGTCAAAACATACCTATCTGCACCTCAAATTTTTCTTCGTTAAAACCTGCAACTTTTAATGAAAGGGAGTCAAAATCGACAAAGGAATCTCAAGAACGTCTTTCAGCAGGTGTTTTGTCTACACAATATTTGACAGCGACAGTTATATCATCGATACACCGAAGAACTGTTGATGTACCTTTCAAAGATAACACATATCTTACAGGTTTTCAGTTTTCATATCATCTCTAATATCTTAAAGTTAATAACCTAAAATTGAATGCCAACGCAGTGAAAGTATAATTTTTCTACACGCTTTTTGTTATCCCTATACAACTCGCTATATCCTTATATATTCTTTTTATTTCAGTTGTGATTTTGACTAGCTTTTTAGCTGGTATTATATGCACATCAGTTTTCGTTGCAATAGCTATATTGATAAGAAATAACAGGTGAGTATTTTTTAAATTTTATAACGTCGAAAATTTTATCTTTAGAAATAGCACAACTAATCATTTTTTTTAAACTTTGAAATAGAAAGAAAAAAATTAACCACACGTGTAAAAATGTTCAGCTTTCTGTTTATAAATCTTATTTATATGTGAAAATGTGAACATGGTTAAAAACGTTTTTCGTAGGAAACTTCCATCACTGAAAAGATAGATTTTATTTCTATGAAAAATGAAAAAAAATCAATTATTGAAAACCAGTCTGACTAAAGCCAGACCATACCATTACAAAGAATCATAAGGTGCTGGCTAAAGTCAGAATGAATGAAAAATACAGCAGAAATTTTGAGTACGGAACTTTTTTTATTAAACCTAGCTTTTCTGTTTACATATATCGAGGTTAAAAAGTGATGTAGTATATTGTGTAATTTTAATCGAGAAGGTTTTAAGTGTTCATACCCTCCAACTGAATCCTCCTATATATATTATTGTTGCATAATTATACCCGCACTTTCTAAAGAAAGTTCGGGTATATTCTTTTTATCCTGTTCCGTCCGTCCGTCTGTCACGTTTTACTTTCTCAAACTGCTCTTACATCTTATAAACCAGCAAATTAAACTCTTGTAGTTTTATTTGGGGTGTCATGTTGTTTTGTAGTACTGGGGGGTCAAAATATAATTGGTAAAAAATGACGTTTTTTCACAAAAAAACCCTTCTTCCTCGAACTCCTCCTACATTTTCAACAGTAGACAAATCACCTCTTGGAATTTGTTTTAGGGTATCCTATAGATGCGCAATAAGGTTTCGGAATTTTCAATTTCGTCCCGGGGGTCATTTAATGGCTGAAAAATGACTTTTTTGTTTTTTTTTACCAAAAAACTGGTTTCAAAAACGTCCATTTTTTTGCAATAGCCAAATGATCTTCTAGAATATGATTGGGGGTGTAATATTGAAGTATGACCAGGTTCCAGAATTTTTGTGTTATTAAGGGGATCAGTGGGGAACAAAAAATGACTTTTTAAAAAAGTATGGTTCCCAGAACTCCTCGTACATCTTTTGGAGTAGCTACGTCATCTCTTGGGATATAATTGGGGCTGTCCTATAGATGTGCAATAAGGTTTTAAAAATTTTAATTTCATCCAGGGAGTCAAATAGTGGCAGAAAATTGACGTTTATCACTAAAAAAAAACATAGATCCAAGAACTCCTCTTATGATTTAATGGATAGACAAATCATATCTTTGGATATGATAGGGACTGTTCTATAGATGTGCAGTAAGGTTTTGAAAATTTAAATTTTATCCAGGGAGTCAAATAGTAGCAGAAATTTGACGTTTATCACTCTAAAAAAATATAGATCCTAGAACTCCTCTTATGATTTAATGGATAGACACATCATATCTTGGGATAAGATAGGAACTGTTCTAGACATGTAGATGTGCATTACGGTTTTGAAAAATTAAATTTAACCCTGAGGCCCATTACCTACATACCGTTTGATGCCCTTTAAGGATCAAGAATATATATGGTTAAGGGGTGGGGATCTCAACCGTGCACTTCCTGTTCGAGGGGGTTACGACCATCCCCGGGGCCTATGACCTACATACCGTTTGATTCCCCTTGACACAAGGAACAAGAATATATATGGTTTAAGGGTGGGGATCTCAACTGTTTTGAAGATATTAAGGGACTTGCTGTTCGAGAGGGGTAAGGACCACCCACAGGGCCCATGACCTACATAACATTTGATGCCCCTTGACATCAGAAACAAGAATATATATGGTCTAGGGGTCATGATTATAACAGTTTCTGAGATATATGATAATTTCCAATTCCTGGGATGGGGATGACCCCAGGGGTCAGATCTAATAAACACTATATATTGCCAGTAACAGTCAATATATGTGATTATGAAAACCATATATTATTAGATTGTCCGTTTTCAAGTTACCATTTACAATAGACAAGGTTCAATGTTAGACCCCATACCCTTTTGACCTCCACCCCCGAAAAGTGGTTGTCTAACCCAAAATGAGAAAAATCAAACCAGGGTGCACAACTAGATATGCAGGCCTATCGTATCCTAGAGTTTTGTACAATTCTGTTCAGCCATCTCTGAGAAACAAGTTCAGAGCGGGAAAGAAGAAAAAGAAGAAGATGAAGAATAATAATACATGTAATAAGAACCGTACAAAAACAATAAGTCTTCAAATTTCATTCGGGAGACTTAATAATAAAGATTAAATAGAGATAAGATCATCAAACATCAATATGTTAAAGATTTTTGATTCTAAGGGGATCAGGATGAATCCCTTAGGGTCATGACCTACATGCCATAATGATAGCAAAATATACAGTGTAGCATCATTTTCTATTTCATAAAGGGTGGGGGGGGGGGGTTAAAGACAACACCTGGGGGTCATGTAGCTTTACAGCATTTGATGCATCATAATGACATTAGAAGATATTTTGTATTTTCCTGTTTCATGGGGTCAGAACAGTAACATAAGGTCATGGACTACATTGTATTTGATGCATTATAATACATCAAGAAAGAAATACTCCTTCCTTCCTTCCTATTATAACTCATATAAAAATGATAAATCGCTATACTTACTTACATGTTATACACAAATTTAATACGAAATTGTTTATACAGGGTCAATATGGGGTCAACTCAATAGTGTAAGTCTGACAAATGAAAAAATAAATTTTGCAATTAAAATGACAGAAACTTAAAAAATGTGATAGGATAGGTAACGACGATAAGCTTATTTAAATATTAAAAGATGATGATACAGTATGCTGTCAAAGGGAGATCACTTATTTAGAAAGTGAAAGTAATACTTATGTATGCTGGCGTCTCATTATATTGTGCTACTACATGTATTATGCTTACCTATATTGGTCAACATCATAATGATAATCCAATTAAAACACAATAATGAATTACTTTAGCTGATCATCACAAAATAAATGTTTATGCATGTTAACTAATCCTTTTCTGCATATGGAAAACACATATATGTATGTACATGTGTATACGGCACGTGAAATCCATCTAATCGAAGAGCTTGGTAAAACTAGTACCCGCTAATGAGACCTGCAGACCTGTGTTGTGTACGTAACTTCAGACAAAGATCAGTTATTTGTAACATGCATGTATTTTTGTGACCTATTCTTCAAAACCCTTGCACTATTTTATTAGGTAAATAACAGCTGTAGGTGGTGCGGGACACCTGCATATTGTGATGTATACTTTCTATTGAAATAAACAATAAAGTATAAATATAATATTTACCCCCAAAATAATGTTACCTAGCATTGAAGCGCAATGAGTTAGAGCGTTTACATGTATATGTCTGTAAGAACATTGGGGTCCAAGGTGTATTTTTGGTAATTTTACTTTTTAATAATGAATTTTCATGGGGGGGGGGGGGGTCTGGACCCCTCTCTCCCACCCTTCTCTAAATCTGTGCGCACGATGATGTTCATGTAGGCACACAGAAGCAAATCTAAAGCTGGCAACCGCCACGGGGAGGGGGCATAATTTAATTTTTAATTCTGTTTGTTTTATTATATAGACCATTATACTTTCTATGACGTGAAATGTTAAGATTATTGATTAACTGAAAATTCAATGCAAACAGTTCAACCCAAAATAGCACATAAAGTGCTGCTCATGTGTATTATCATATGGGAAGGTATGAACATTATAATTTTTAAATGTATTACCGGAGCTTGCACGTGGCCTTCATTTTTAATTAAACTGGTACAAAACAGTGTTATTTAGGGGCTAGCACTTGTTAGATTGTTTTAAAGGACAAACCCGATTAGTAAAAAACTGAATTGTTGAAAAATATTTCTTTATTATCTGTTGATCAACCAAAATAAAAGTCAGACTTGTTCTTTAGTTTCTCAAGATAAAGCTATACAGCGAGTTCAAATCAATTCATAAACCTAACAAAAAGTATGGAAAAAGAAGTTTGGACAAAAGGACCAACACCGATAGAGACTATAGTCCCCTCCGGTTTTACCAGTAGGGGAAAATAATGACAGTTATAATCTTTATTATCTATGCATGAATATTTTGGTACGTTTGTATCATATACATGTACCATAAATTCGATAGATCGTAAATTCTTCTATTTCTACAGTATCACCACAATAATAAAAAGATAAACTGTTTTTGTTTCAGAAATAAAAATAATATAACGGTAACCCACTCCAGTCTAATTGCTGAGAATATTTCATGCATTGACTAGATACTAATTAGAAATGAACAAATATGATTCTTAACTTCACAAGACTTATTTCAAATTGGACAAATGTAAATTTCTTATACTTATACTCTTATATGAGTTTTGTGTCACTTAGAAATAAAAGAAAAGAACATTTAAGAAGTGTTGATAAAATCTCCATACATGTACAAGTACATGTATAATTAAAATGTCAAAATCACAAATTCACTGTAAATAATACGTTTACAAATTAACTGTAAATAACACATTTAGACAATCTGTGTACAATACTCGTACATGTATGAAAATTTGTTTCTGAAAAAATAATGACATTATAATGACAACAACTCCACTTACCTCTCAATGATTTATTTCTTATTTAAGATTTGACAGGTTCAATGGGTATTTTAAACTGCCCATACATTATCCATTAGGCACTTGATCTTAGAGAACAGTGCTCTTATTTCATATGCACAATAAGTTCGAAAAATTAAAGAGACCTATCTAAATTTGCAGACGTTTGTCAGTTAAATGAAAGAAATCAATTTGATGTTCCAAACAATTTCAAATTGTTAAAATAATAGAATGTTTATAATTTTGAATTTCATTTGTTCCTGAAGGTCCCTACATCTATTAAATTGACTACTTTTGAATATCGTCCGATTATCAATTTGTACATTAAAAAACCTATCATTTTTATAGTGCAAGTTATTTATTGTCAGGTTAAATATATAAAAAGTAAATCGCAAACGAACCACTGCTAATTTCACTTAATATGAATTCCCTTCTCATGCTCCATCTTCGTTTGCGGGAGGCAGGGGGAAGGTGTAAGTAGATGGGATAAATACGCCCCATTTTCCGTACAAGTATTTCAATTTTAACGTTGTATTTTTAGATGCATTGATGCTGCTCTTGGAAATAAAAATTGTGAGACAAATACTGGAAGATTCCAAATTTCAGAATGCGAAGCTGAGAAAATACAGGTTTCTTTGGTTGTGAATACAAAATGTCTTGATTCAAACCATTCCGGATCCCTGCAACAAGATGATAACGAGGTCAACCCATATCGTGATAACCCAAACTACGATATCTTATATAGACCCCGATCACCTCTGTATGAAAAGCATTGTAATATTTATAATACACATTTATAAAGCTTCTTAAAACGAAATATGTTCCATCATACTAATACAAATTACAAGTGAAGAAACATATAAAGAAATGTTAGGTTGCACATAAGAAATATTCGCAAGTGTGTTTGATGTATGTTTAAATGCAATTAAATTATTATGATAATGCCCTCTTCTTTTTTCCTCTATTTGACGCACGTTATAAAGAGTGACATAAAAAGCTAAACAAAGCAAGATAAAAGATATAAGTACAGACGTCTAAGACTTTTTTACATTGTCAAAGTAAATCAAACAGTGTTGTTTTGCAGACATTTGATATTATTAAATACAATACATCAATGAACAGTTTATGAAGAGAAATTTGATAAGGCATCAATGTGTAAAAATGCATTTATTATACCTTTCACATTTGATATTAATGTTAACAAAAAGAGCAGCCACAACTATTGCACAAGTTAAAAATACAAAATTGATTAACACTTAATATTCTATCATCCACATCTTTCTTAGTGCTGTGTCTCTTAGCAAGGTTGCATAAATCAATTTGACTGAAAATAAGAAGTATATTTGAAAAATATGTAGAATTACTGGGTTGATATTAATCGTAGTTTATTATAGATGAAATATGGTATCTTTGAAGTCTTATAGAATCGAACATGTCTAGAAACAATTTTGGACTTTTGGTCGATTGCAAACGGACCTTACAGATTGCAACATGCATAATATACATCTATTAGAAAATCTAGCCACTTTGTTAAAATGTCTGTCGAATTGTGTACCCATTGAAATGAAATTTTTCTTAGTAACGTCGCTTTGTTTCGAATGAATAATTCTCAGAATAATCATACATCTGTATGTTTTTTTTCCCACTATTCCGTTTATCTTCTGTATATTTCATTTTATTTAATGGTGCAATGATATTTTCTGATCTTTGGGTTTTTTATGCAAGTACAATGTACTACCGTACATTGTACAGGAAATAAAACATCGATCAAGACAAACTTGTTCTGCATTTGCTGCAGTAAAAGATGAAATAAGCAAACATAATCTTCATTAATCACCTTTTTTTCTCTTGTACTTATAGTAGTTTCTCTGAATTTTATTCATTGTTTCATATTCTTTTGTTGCTATGCTTTGTTGATATATGTTATTTATTTTCAATTTTTTTCAATCATGGTAATAAATACAGTGGTTTCTGACTAGTTTGTAATCTTTTCTCTATATAAGGATCATATTGTTCATCAATTTTGGATAATATTATAACCACACGAGGCATTCGAATAAATTAATTTTATATTACGAAGTATAATTATTCCTATAAAATGTACATTAGAAGACTATAAACACTTTTTTCATTTATGTATTTCCTAGCTCCATTGCTCTTATATTAAAATCTCCGACTATGCTGAACGGGCATTGGTCAATAGTTTCATAAACTATGAGATATTCTTGACTCATACAACCAACGCCGGAAAGGAGAGAATCATGCATTATTGTCTGAATTGTTGGATTGCTCTAAGTTTGCTATAAAATTATTTCATAAAAACCAAGCATAATAATTAATAAATAGACATTTCTTACGTTCTTGTTTGTGAAACCTAAACAAGCATATTAAATAATTTATGAAATATTTTCAAACATGATATCTAGTGCTTAGGTTGTGCAAGATAATAAAATTTATCTCTTACAGATAAATACAGTTTTTAAGAATAAATTCGTGTAATTTTTCCGGTAAACTTTATCTATACATCATGACTTAATACTTTAATTATTTTCTAAGCATGCGCTCTTGGCCTCTTCATTTTTATCCTTGGCCGAGTGCAGAACAAAATATGAGCAGCGGAAAAAATCAAATTCGTCCAGTGAGGTAAAGTAGCAATCTGAATAAATTTAAGCTTCAACATTGCAAAATAGAACACATCAATTCATATTTTATCAATGCAATATCATTTTATTGCCCAATTTAAGAAAAAAATCAAAGACGTGTACGAAGATTAAATTTTCAACTATAGATTTACAGATTGAGTTATTTGTAAGCAAAGTCTTGAAAGTTTTCTTGTTTAATTGCAAGAGAATTAGCACTAGAATGCTGAAAGCGGTACCGTTTCGGCAATCCAAATCAAAGTACCCTTATGCGATACCTCCACGATCAGTTCGACTCATGCTGACCAGACCACGCACGTGTAACGGGCCCCACACTGGCCACAGAACAACTTCCGACTTCATGTGATCTGGACAATACTCAAATTTCCAAGTAGTGCCCCTAATGCTTGTGAAATGTCTAGTTCACCGCGTGCTGCAAAGATGTCAACTATGCCTGTGTTAGAGTCTCAAATATAAGAATAGCAAAACTATAATTGCATTTAGATCCTGCAGCTGAAACTCAGCAGCTTCTTGTGTTAGAAAATGGTTAGATTACAAACAAAGAAAGCAAATGGGTATTTTTAATGCTTTTAGATTGTTACCAATTAAAACCCAAGGGTTTAAGTCTTCTCAGTTTTAATTTTCTTGACAAATACTTCATAAAAAATTCTTATCAATAAGTTCTGCCATATCATGTGCATTGTTTGAGAAATTTTCTACTTTCTTACATTGGTCAGTAGAACAGCAAAATTAAATTCCATTGCTCATTATTTAGATGATTTTTTTATATACGGATTCTATAAGATTAACTAAGGTAAAACAAAATCAGGTAACAACAAAGACCACTTTGATCTCGCGATCTAGTATCAGTATCAAGGGACAAGCAATTGTTCAGTTTTAATGGATAGTTATTAGCAAATTTGTTACAGGTTATATATAGGTGTTCCTTTATGAGATTAAAAGACTGGGGGTCCAACAACTTATACTGTTTTTTGGGGTTTAGGTAAAGCCTCAGTTAGTACATCAATTTTCATTCCAGTAGAGAAAGTTGAAGCATTAAAGAAAGATATACTTCAAATTCAAGAAAAATCCAAAGTTACATTGAAACAGCTTCAGTCGTTAGCAGGTTCATTAGCTTTTGTAACGAGAGCCTTAACAGCGGGTAGAACATTTACATGTCGCATTTATGGGCTTATGCCAGGTGTCTCCAAACCATATCATTTCATACCCCTGTCAAGAGAAATATAAAAATGAATAATAATAAAGTGATCTTCAGATGTGGTTAAAATTCCATAATGCATTGAATGGGACTACAAAATTCCAAATTTACATTGGGAATCTGATAAAAACTTGCACAGATAGTTCAGGGACAGTTGGATGTTGGGTTATTTTTGGGACATGTTGGTCTTATTTATGTCGGTCAAAGGAGTGAAACATGGATACGAGAATTAATATAACTTTCTTAGGGTTTGTCCCAACAGTTTTAGGATTTTATTTGTAGTCTGACAAGTATCTAGACTTCGAAGAAGTTCTGAATCAAAAGAGATAAAAAATACCAATAAAAGGGTATGTCATTCATGAGAGAATTAGTTTAATTGTTATTGAAGTTCAACAGTCATGATTAAGGCAGTTCACATAAGTGGTTATAGAAATGAGATTCAGACTCTCAATTTTGGAGCCCTTTGAATGACATGTCAATCATTTTATGGACGCGAGTCTCTCACACATCACAAAGGTTGCTTATGACAAAGCCACTAATGTTTTTCATAACTTTAGGTTACAGTTTTGTTTGCCGCCACTTTGGCCACTCCCGGTAGATCACATAGTCAATGTTTTTAGCCTTGTTAGCTTCAAAAGATATTGCATATTCGACAGAGAAAGTTTTTAGCAACAACATTCAAATCCTTGGCCTGGGCAATCCCAGTAAAACTTTTACTGTACAAAATATGTTGGCTCGTTTAAGAAAAACCAAACCTGTTAAAGAGATTAGATGCCCCATTACTTATCAACTTTTGTTCAGAATATTACTGGTCTACTATATATTACCTACAAGGATTAATCTAATTATGAGCATTTATTATTTATTATTCAAAACTTCAGTGAGGCATTTTAAAGCTGACATGAACTCATAAATACGCATTATTTCCCTTTTATCTCCGACTACCGCCATATTAGTTGTCGATTTCTATTGTTCTGTTCATCGCTAAACACCCCCTATATAACACCCCTGCGAATGGTATTGTCATTTAAATTTTAGACCACCTGGTTTTATTTGACCCTTTCAGTTTCGCAGTAAAAATAGTGCCTCGTGTTTATAGTCTATTTTAGAGAATCTAGGTACTTGTATTCAAATGTAAATTCTAGAGGTTTATTGATTTTAAACCTTATCTTTATTAATTGGTGGATAAAACGTGTTCTAGAAATAAATGTGACAATACAAAAAAAATAGTATTTTTTCTGCTGTTGCGACAATTATCATGCGTAGTAGAGATCCCCCCTAAGAATTAATTTTCGATCCGCGCCTGACCTAGTAATAACATCAATAGTGAAACAGACTGTACTACTTTATGCAGAATGTTCATTGAAAATGGCACGATACACTAAGTTTTAAACCAAAACATTCACCCATTATTTTTTTTAAAAACATGGTATTGCACACAACATAGCTATGATTTTATTTAGCAACCCAAAATTTATATTATCAACCACTCTACACGTGGTTGTACACGAACGATAACTCTGTTCTGAATATCATCGTTTAATTTAAGAAAACTGCTAGATAGTGAAATAAGACATATATCTTAAAAGATGTTGATGTTTTAACATAAATCAAAGTAGAATATGATATGAAAATCAACCAGTACTTATGTATTTTGAGAATATTATCCGAACACTTATACTTCCGCTCGAAATTTCACAGGAACTGAACAAATCTCGGTGAAGTCTCGTGAACTTTCATTCGAGCACCTCTGGATTTATTACATACTTAGCAACGATAAAAAAACCTTCCGAACACATTCGCAGGGGTGTATAAGGCTGAGAGCACTATTCATGCTTTACCGCATTCAGGTATTTCATACACCCGAACAAGTTACCTTGGACGAAAAGACGTGTAGAAACGCGTTTTGAAGAAAAATAAAATGACAACCACTGCACTGGCAAGATATATCCAATAAACGACGAAACAAGACAGACTGAAATCCAGGCGCAGATTATACTTATAAAATTGCTCGATAATTGTGGACCGTTTTCCTGTGTATGTTATAACATCGCATTTGCGCAAACAACACTGTGGCAGATCGAGCAATGTCAATGATTGCATGGGTTTTAGAAACGGAGCGTTTTTGTAGGAACGGATGGAAACAATTTTACGTTGTTACTTTCATGGATTTACTATCATTTATTGACTGTGTTGGTTGTAGTGCCGCCGAGGTTTTCAAAAAGTTATTCACTCTGTATGAACGACACACGTGTTCGATGTGAATGCGAAGTAAGGCAGCACTGTCTGTGCAAAATAATAAAGATATATGGGAAATACATCCACAGAATAAATATATTTTGTATTTCATTGATTGATTGTTGTTTTCTTTATTCTTTGCTACAAACATTTTACTACAATGTGTAATTCATGCATTTAGAAGTCCGTGCAACCTGAATGCCTCGATCGGAAAGCAACCGATCGTAACCTTCAAACCGGTATATATACCCTAGTGGCAGTATAGGAGCGTTCGAAACTAATATGGCGACCAAATACTTTTATGAAGTCATGTCAGCTTTAATAGGCAACCAAAATTTGAGGGTCTTCCATGGAGTTATGCTACACAGCTTGCAATTCTTTTTAAAGTAGTTTACATTTTGAATGTTGAAGTGAAATTTTCAGTTTTAAACCTGCAATGAGTGTGTTAAACGTAAAGAAATGTTTATTTTTGCTTAAAACCAAAAATAAGATAAACAAATCAGCTTAAAAAAGATGTTATACTCGTATGTTGAACCTAACATGTATTTAAGCAAAAACAGGACAGAGCCTTGTTTACATGATTAAAAACTGTGAGCATTGTATCTTGCTTATTATAACTCTTCGACTGACTCTCAAATTTCACATGATAAATAGAAATGCATTTCTAAAGCATTATAAATAATAAAAACAGAAAAAATAATTTGACAATAATCGTGACCATGTCCCTTAAACAACAAAGCTTATTTTAAAGTTATTTTTTATATACATGTATATCTGATATTTATATATCTGGATATCTGGATATATCAGAGATTCATAATTGATTAGCTTGTTTTTTTTTCTGTTCAAATGATTCTATCGAGGACAACCTCTTAATTAAATTCTCATCGATCGATCAATTCATTTATTCCCTTAAATCAAATAACTTAGATTGATAGCAGTGTCTCGGATTTTCTCTCTATGATAGAATGAATGCAATGAAGTATGATCATGGCAAGCTTTTTATGATTTTATCAAACTGCATAACATCATCATAGAAACTTAATCTTTTTTAATGAAAGTTTCTCGGCGAAAGAAAGTTAACATCAAAATGCAAGTTATGGATCTAGATTAGTGAAAAAATGAAAACAAGTGCTTTACACTAAGTCTTGTATAAATATCACTCAAACATTCCAAAGACTGTAATGAAATAAAGATCAGTGATTTTAGTCTTGATAGAAAATCTTGAGCAGCAATTGGAAATCACAAAGCTTTGCAAAGAACGTTTTAACAATTAAGAATCTTTCGACCTTTCGAAATGTTCAGATATCTGATTTGCTCTGTTTTTGCTCTACAGATAAGTATAAACTGGTGTAGACAACGCAGTGAATATTTCGGTATCTATAAGGAAATTGAGAATTTAGCCCCGGTACAGTCACCTGTTTTTGAAGAGAAATTCGAGTCTCTGGTGCAGTGTTTAAACGCTTGTGTCTTACAACGAGACTTCTTTTCGGTTTTTAGAAAAAGTTGTTCTCATACATGCGAAGGATTCGGGAATCCTTTTCTGTTTTACAAAGGATATATAATATAGAATGGTACATGGCATGTAGAAAAAGGTACAAAATATTCTCTATTGCTGTTTTGATTGTTCATAACTCCTCAGTTTAGATTAAGGTTAACTTAAAGTGAAATCGAACTTACAATATGGAAGTGAATTTATTGAGTAAAATTTCAAGTGTGGTTGGAAAATGTAGGAATAATTTTTTGAACCAGTGTAATAATTGTATATCCGGCCTCCTTATATGTAAAATAAATTAATTGTTTTGATTTTTATAAATCCTAGTTAAAAAAGACTTAAATTACGAAATGGATTTTGTTATCTAGACTTTTGAAACCTTGTTATTCTATCATACATGTATTATCATTTCATACTGTACTACATGTTAACCTGTGTGGTTTCAAATGCATGCAGTGAAGCCACATTATCTTTATAAAAAATTATTCCTTTTCAACTATATTTTAGAGCCGCTGTCTTTTAAAGGAATAAATTAATGAAATGTTACTCAAAAAATAAAATTGACACCCAAGTACCGTAAAATATCATTTGCACTGGTGTTAACATGTAGGTGCTGACTTTATTTTTGAGAAGAAAATCAAATAAGATTAAGGTTGTACATTTGAAGTGCAAAAAAAAACTCATCACGATTTTCAAGAAAGTACTTGGTAGTAAAAATACTCAAATGCAGTTACGGATTTAAACACTGAAAGAGTGTTGCGATTTCGGTTTTTGTAAGATAGAAATTAGTCCTAGTCATTATTTATGAAAAAAAAACCCGTGCATTTTAATGATGATGATCATTTGATTTATTTTAAGTTGCGGAGACATGCTCCTTAGAGGGGTATACGTGGGATCCTACTTACCGAGTCTGTTACAAATATCACTCAACAGGAATGACCATCAGCGAAGCCAGATCGACGTGCAGGGATGAGTTTGCACGCTTGCTGTTGTTGACTTCTGATCGTGTGTACGATTTTGCCGTCTGGTTTATAAGTAAGTACTTATGATTGGTAGTAATCCTTCCGAATCGTCATCTGATGTTGAACTGGATAATTTTTGTATAGGCGTTATTTTTGTTGTTGAAATTATCAAAATAAAAACAGACTATTCAACTAGAAACTGAGAACGCCAGTGCCGTTGAAACCGGGTGGTTTGTGACTAGTTTTAATTTATAATGAAAAATCGGTATCTGTTACGTGTGGTAAACGTTATTAATATGAATGACTTATTTATGCTCACATAATCCATGGACTACTTGTTATATGTTCTCTTGAGAGGTACAACATGTACATTGTATGTTTTCAAAACGGCGTCTTAAAAAATTGCTTTATACTACATGTATATGTTTTAACTTGCAAAGAAGAATATATTAAGATAAGATAAAATATTATTGTGTACTTAAAAAAAACAGTTCTGGGTTATCTGTTTTTTTATGTGCTATTATTACACACAATTGCCGAAACAGTAATTCATTTGATTTCGACAAAAAAAACCCCAAAACAAAACAAAACAAAAACCAGTTGATAAAATAATATTATTTTTCAGAGACATATTCTACGGGTTCTTTGTATGTCCAAGGTTCCCGCGAAACAATTTTTATTTCGGAATATTTTGATAACCGAGGAAGAGAAATGAAAAATCTAAAGTGGAGTTCTGGTGAACCATCGTACGATGGCAAATACATAAGACTTAACACGGACGCTTACCGTCTAGAAGCCACACCTGGAACAACAGATCGGGGCTTTATATGTCAGAGAGGACAGCTTTGACTAAACATCATGATGAGAATAGCTCTTCTTTGTATCATTTTAAAATTAAATTCCGGTTATTTCATTACTACTGTAATCGCATATTATCCGATCTGTTAGTTGATTAACTCTATGTTGAACTTAGTCGATTTACCGTCTGGTTATAATATTTGTCACTTGACGTTTGATTGTTTCTAAGATTATACTGTGCATGCGGTATTTGATTCTTTTTTTGTTTAATTATGGTTCATGACCTTATTTTATCATATACCGTAGAGTATAAGTTTTTCCAGTCTAAAAGTATGACTTGTGAGATTTTTTTTTAACTTGATTGTTTTTATACTATTAAATTGAAAACCTTTAAAACCCGCTTTGTAATTTTACTTGTTTCTACATAATTCAAAATCTGCTAACAAGTAAGATATGCTAATGAAAGTAATTATCCTTAAATAGAATTGATGTATAAAACTAAGCTTCATTTAAAAATATAATACTGTATACATGGTTATTTTCGCTCCGTGTAATTTTCGCCTATCAAAACTGGCAAACAGTTTTGCCACGTCTTGAATTCGTCCAAACACAACTTTGTTTAATGAAAAATGGTTTGAGATATTGGAATCTGCTCAAAGGAAAATCGCCCACAGACAACAAGGGCAAAAGGAACGAAAATAAACCGAGGCGAATATTTCCTTGTATACAGTAATATGCATTGATGTATACCTATCTGCGCATTTTTTGTATTTATTGTAGGCCGTTATCAACTAGTTGCACATTGGTAATTGTATTGCAGTCAGCGTCATCTGAGAGCTGATTCGACTTCAGCAGCATTCTTTAATAGATAAAACATAATATAGCATTTCTAATAACGGCGACTGTTTTCAAGGAGTCGCTCAAAGTTTTATAATACCGTTTATTGATGTGTTGCAATACATATATTTTGCTTAAAGGTGCACTATTTCATCAGTCATCAGTCAGGTAAGGTTTAAAGGTCAAGGTCACCCTATTAAGTAAAACGGCTAATAACTAGAAACAAAGTGATTATATGGTAGTCGCCACATAATTATGTGGGGCCGCCAGATAAAACATATGAAGAAATCGCATACACTGTATTAATGTATTTAAATTGTCTCCCTTACAAATGAAATAACAGAACCTTTAATGTATAAATTGTTGTTGCTGTATTTCGTGTTAGAGAAAATTTATTTGTGTACTATTTTGTCATTACATTAAGTTGAATTATTTTAATAACTTAAACACTCTTGAATTAGTTTATTTGTAATTACTTCCGGGCATAACTTTAGGTATGAGATTGAATTCTTCAAATACCCCAGGGATTGTTTTCTAAAGCTTCTAGAGCTCCATCATTAAAATTAACTACCTCACTCTTTGTAACGGCCCGGGATCATAGAATGCATGTATCGATAGCTTCCTCCTGCATGGGTTCACCAACTCCTGTATGAATGTTATTTTTTTTAATTTACGAATTTCCATTAAACAAAAGCCAAAAATTGGTGGTGGAAAGAGCTCCTAATTATTTTATAGACAATAAATCTACTACTTTATTTAATATCGTAATGTAAGGGAGCGATTTTGCATGTCTAACGATTGCTTAAAAATGCATTACCCAAAGACAACATTATAACGTGTTACTTAATACCAGTTCATATTCTTCGTGTAAGTTCATGGAACACTCAAACTTAAAGAATTAAATTATGTGTTTTAATACATTCCTTAATATTTTTCATATCTATATTAATTTTCAAGGTCTTTGTCGATTTCCCAATTAAGTAAGGACTGTGTGTTCTGTACTATTCGTGACACATCTTAGTAAGTCGATAGAAGAGAAAAAAAGTTACCACTTAAGGTATGAGAATGTGGTGGATGCTTTAAAACTGTCAGAATTCCACAAATTTGTTGTTTTTATTCTATGGGCTGATAGAATTAATGTCTTGTAAGAGTTTCATACCTTTGAAACCAGTGCTATGTCGTTTCAATATCATTATGACTGTATTTTTTATAAAGAATAACAATCTTGCGTTTTTGTTTGTATTTCCAGATAAATGGACGTTTCTCAGTTGTGCTCTATTTAAATCTTTATAATTTATCCTGCTTTGTACATGTAGTTTGAGCATGCAGACCATGCTAAGTATAGTCTTTATCATCACGACCTTTATCATAAAAATAAATGCATACTTCCGTCCGGTGCAAGTTTTGATTTATCCAGGAAGCGGCTTAATTTTTAAGTCAGATATTTCGATCAATACTCCAAATGGCCAAAATTGACAACAAATATGAATGCAAACCAAAGAAAAATAAGTATCGTTTTTCAGGTTTTTAGGATAATACATGTAAATATGGATTTGAGAGGGCAAAAATCTAGATATATATACAGTGTATATTCATTTAATCTGAACGCGTGAGCATAAAACAAAATAGCTTTCAATTGTAATCAAATGCAGTAACTAATGAAATGATTCTTTTAAATAAACACCAAAATTAACTTGTATGTCAAACGATCAAAGATTAAACCTTAATTACATGACAATACACTTATGATTACCATTTTCACGAACATGTTCAGATTCGTTGCATTTTTATTAATGGTTGTTTTATTAATTTTTGTTTAATTGTTAAGTAGTTTATTCAGTATTTAGTAAATGTAAAATAAACAATTTTTTTATATAAAACTTAAGTAAAAATTCCATTTCTTTGTTGCTCAGTAAAAAGTGACCTGTTTACAATTGAGTATGTAAATACACACAGTCAGTTTTTTAATTACAATATACATTATAAACGAGGAAGACTCGGCCTGTCGAACGTTTAAGTCAGTCTAAAAATATCCAAAAAATATAATATTAAAATTATGCAACATGCACGGCGCTATATATCAGTTCAGTTGCACCATGTATATACATTTAATTAACGTAATGAAAAATGAACTGTAACAATTGAGTAAACATTATAATTAATGATACACATCCGATCGTCTTAATGCATTGTATACATATGTTGATCCCTGGCGTGGATTTTTTGATAATAAAAAATTGATAAAATAATTCAATGAATTTAAACAAAATGAACCATGCCTATCTGAGCATCTTAGTAGGTATACATAATAAATAGTTTGATACTCGGCGTAGATAAGTTGATAATAAAATCTTTCAAAAAATCGTTTACTATCTGAGTACAGTTTTGTTGACAACCAATACTTGTAAACAATGTGTTTCTAAATAAAGTATTTTTTTTTTTAACAATATAATAATAAAAATGATATTCAACTTAAACTTAATTTAAAGAACAAAACTTACAAATTCTCTATTATGAAGCTTCATCTTGATATCCTCCAGTTCCTACTTTTGTGTGTAATGCACCACATCTAACTTGTGCAAGTATAGATCTAGGGTACTTTGATAAGTTCATAGAAACATTTTTTTAGGCAAGGTGAAACTCATGTTTAATTTGCACATAAGTACGTAACTTTGGTAATTTAATAGTTAAACTTGTCCTGAGAATAATAATGAATACATTTTTCTTCACAAGACTATTATTAATAACAGACTCGCGTCTCTAAATAGAAACCAAAACCTAATTTTGTTTAAGTATATTTTTTTATTTCACTACACTAATTACAGTTTTGTTAAAGCAAAGGTTAAAATCAATGTCGAATACAAGTTTGGTAATACGATCAGAGTCAAATGAAAGACTTAGTACTCTGTTCCAGAATCGAATCATGTTTATCCACTGACCGTATATGTTTGGCACATAAAACAATACCCTTAAATAAACTGGAGTTGCCGGCAGAGGACATGTATTGCTTATGCAATGCTCTTAGAATGTTTGTTTTATTCATGTGTTCCTGTTTTATAATGATAGAATTGAAAAATGTTTGCAACAGAAGTACAGTTGATTTATAACCACTATCTAATAAAACATTAGCAACAATAACATTATCAATAACACTGATCTATATCATAAAAAATTAAACATTAAAATGTTATCTTTTGTCTTTCATGCGGGTTTGAAAGTAGCGAACTTAGCAAAAAAGATACAAATAATTTTATTCATTCTCTCAAAAATCATGTCAATACGTCTACATACAAACAGTCTGGAATCTGCTGAAGTTTAAAGCTTAATCATTATACTGTGGAAACCAGTTAAACCCATAAAATTTAGAAATGGATATTCAAGTTTTTTAAGAATTACAAAACTGATTGTTGACAGTAAATCAAAGAACTTTAAAGTATTTCGTTGAACATTTATTTACATTTTCTTTCCAAACCGTATTGCCAATTGAAGAATAGTATATCACATTTTATCAAGAAGTGAAACACGTATCCAGCTTGATTATCCCTACACACATTATGAGTCTGTCATGTCGTTGTACATGTATGTTATCCATTGACCCCTCTCTATTAAGACAAAGTGGAGGTTTGTTCTGAATTTTACAAAAATATAATTCCAAAAATTCTGGGTTAATCGTTTAAATATTCTTTACATTCACCTATAAAATTTCGCTTAAAACTTCTGTGAGTGGTACCGTTAATAGAGTTGTTAAAAACTGATACAAAAATCCGCTTATATGTAACATAAGCTTGTGTTACATAATTGGTAATAACTATGTTACAGTTATGAGCTTGGAATTAAAACAAGAGATAAAGCACTAAAGCAGTAAATGCATAAACATGATACATAAGACCTAATAATAGCAATTAAAGAGATTTAAATCGTATATCCATTTTAATTTAGCTGACATAATGAAAGAGTATACTATAAAATTATGCAACAATTTCGATAAAATAACATATGTTTTAAATATAACGACCAATTATGCATTTAATTAAAGTACTTGCAGGAAGGTTCAAGCATTGTTAATATCGACGAACTTAAATTTAAAAATATTTATTATCAAAATTATGTGTGATAATTTTGACAGCTCTGTTTCTATGTTTCAGGCCAAGTTTGATACATGAGTGGTAATAGTTTGTTTATTTTAAGGATTGTTATTTCCTTGTTAATCATTATAAAGTTGTAAAAACAAGATACGCGTGATTGTAGTTCGGGCGAGTTTTGTTTGCGCTCTTATTCAGGTACTGTACTAATGAGAAATATGAGGAATATCTTTATCAAACTCTTCCTGCTGATCATCTGTGGTGAGTGAATTCTCTTGACAAACATACTTTTGAATTTGTGAATAATAAGGATAATTCTTCCATCTTTTGCATCTTTTGTGGTCAGTGTGTCGTAAAAACGTAAGTGGTTGCTTTTCTGAAATGTTCAGAGCGTAAGAATTAAAACAATTTCAAGCGATAAATTTTTAAAAATCATTTTTAAAGAAGATATTGGCTCAACAGAGTATTATTCTTTATCTATACCTGGTCCATTTATAAATATAAAAAATCAACAATCGGACTAGACATTTTACGTTTCTTGTATGATGGTTAAGTAATATTTAAATTTATTCCTGTAACAAAAATTGAAATTGCCAATGCTTCACCCGAGGAAAAAAGTGTTTGTTGATGGCAAATACATTTACAGCAGTGAAATGACAATTTCCCCGAAAAACACGATTTTACGGAATACGTCAGTTCGTAATACATGTAGTGTTAAATTTCTAATAATGTACAAACAAACAATTTTTTTCGGCTTTCAAATTATATATAGCTGAAATAGATAAGAAAGATTACAAGATTTAAATACACTAAATTTAGGTTTTTGTTTGTGGACTTTGTATGTTTATTTTGCATGTTTGGGAAATTTGTAAAAAAAAACAAAACACTTTATAGAGCACTTTAAGATGTTTATTTCGTTTTTTACTATTTAGAACACATTTTTAAAACACATACATTTTTAATAGCTTAGAAACTTAGCAGTATTTTAGAGGTTAATACGTGTATATAATTGCTTTTAAGTAAAACAATGATTAATCAGATAAATGCTGCTTATTTCATTGTTAATTTAAAACTTTGATAAAGCCTATGTCGTCATTATTTTATCCTCATTCATTTCACAGTTAGATCTTTGTCTAATACAATGTAGGTATATCGGAACAATAGTTTACCTATTCGACAATGTAAAACAAATCAGTATACGTGTGTCTTTCCCTCGTATACGTGTAATTATATTTCAGATATGGGAACATGTGTTCTGATATCCGAAGATAAAGAACTGTCGCCATCTACTGTGTTAAAAATCAATTCCTCCGGGTATCCAGACGTCAACTACAAAAACGACACAGTCTTAATATGGAACGTGACAGCACCTGCCACCACAGAAGAAATCTTTATTGACATTGAGATGGATATTGTAAAACCCCCAAGTGGATTATGTGAAGCCTATTTAGAGGTTATTTTTTAAAAAGAAATAAAGTGATAATTATTCTTTTACATGCTTCGGCATACTGTTGTTTGATTAATGTTTGTTGTACAGCAAATTTGTCAAATAGTAATCTAATTTATAATTTGATAATTCAAAAGCTATTTAATGATTCTATTTCGTAAATATCAATTACGAGACCACGTGAGATTGTACTGCGCATGCGCGGATTCAGTGTTCTATTTGCTTGTGTTGAATGCGGACGTGTTTTTAGACATTGTCAACGAGGTTGACAAAGTTTTTTATAATTTTTATCAAACGAGGTTTGATGGCATAGCCTAACGTTTAAGGCATATCTTGTCGTAAGTTGTGTGTTACACTCGCAGCAGTTTTTTATATTTTCGCACGTGGTGCAGTGCACGTGTTTTCTAGTTACTGATTGCGAACGCCATGTTGTCCCCGGAAAGGAATAACGCTATTCCTACAGACGTTTCTGAGGAAAAAACGAACACTCGGAAAAGGAAAGCAGAGTCTGCTGCTCCTAAGAAGCCCAGTAGCAAATCCGCCAAATCAGACTCGGTGTCGAGTCTCTCAGCAGCGGCTTCGTCGTCGAAGGACCGGGGCTCTGATCGTAGACCTACTGCAGGTGCTTCGCAGGGCACGAGTGGTTCAGATCCATCTATTTCTGATGTGCTCAAGGTTCGTAAGACAATTCAGGAAAGCCAATGCAAATCCGATCAAAATTTTAATGTAGTAAGTCACCGTGTTGATGAACTTTTCAAAATGGCGGAGGATTACGATGATTGTGGAGACTATGGCCTTATTCCGGACAGTGACGTGGTCACTGTCGATGATTGTACCGCCGATCATTCTGTTGATACTAGTAATGCAAATAAAGACACTACGATATCGTCAGGTGCTGACGACAAGTTCAAATTGGCCGGTGAAAAACTCAAAATCAAAGAGGTATGTGATACTTCAGTTAACGCTGAGTTAGCTTCGTGTGTCAATGACTGGTTCAGACAAGGTATAGAAGATGAATTATACACTGAACTCACGAAAGATTCTATGAATGCTAGACCAGACAAGTGTGAGAGTCTAGTCACTGTCAAAATGAACCAGTTAGTGTGGGGATTTTTACAACCAAATACTCGAACAATCGATAAGAAGTTAAAAAATATTGAGACCTCTGTGGTTAAAGCAGCAACTGTCATAGTTAAAGTGTGCGACAAAATCGGAAAGCTAGGTGACCCTTGTGTTTTTGAATTAATAGACAAAAATATGGAAGCTTTGACTTTGCTTGGCCAATCTAATTACCAAATCAAAATGCTTCGCAGAGAACTCATGAAGTCTAACACGAAGGGGGAATATTCCCACCTTTGCTCACAACAAGTGAAATACACATAATATCTCTTTGGGGACGATGTCCCTAAAACAGTAAAAGAAATCGGCGACTGTAGTCGCATCAGTAACAAACTCAACAATTTGCAGCATAGGTCTGACAGAATTTCGCTGGCAGGAATAGATTTGGCTTCACTCGTGGACGAAGATCCACTTTTCAAAATCGATCTACCCAGAGTCAGAATAGAAATTACTCGGGTTACAATGAGCCAAAAAACTTCAGAGGGCGACGAAGAAACTCTCGACCCAACATCAACAAGTAGACTTCCAGGTAAGTCAATACTTAACTCCAGAAAACAAATCTCTTAGTTTTAAAGCTGGTAGATGGAAACTATTTATTTCCGAGGGGGAAAACTTACCTCAGATGACAGCATTCTTGATATTGTAAAACATTGTCATTTAGAATTTGAAAATGACTGTGTGCCATCTCAAACCTCTCTTCCTCATCAAATTAAGTTTAATAACAAAGAATGCTTATATACCAAAAATGAAATAGATAAACTTCTAAAAATGGAAGTTATTATGGAAATTGATCTGGAAAATGTTGAATTTGTTTCGACTATATTTTTGAGACCAAAACGCGATGGGGAATTTAGAATGATTCTGATTTTAAAAGAACTTAATCAGTTTATTAAATACCATCATTTTAAGATGGATACGTTTGAAAGCGCTTTGAAAATAATAACCCCTAATTGCTTTATGTCATCTGTGGATCCAAAAAATGCTCATTATTCTATACCAGTAGCCACTGAACACCAAAAAGTCTTGCAGTTTTTCTGGGAAAAGAGATTGTTTCAATTTACTTCTTTACCCCAGGGATTATCTAGTGCTCCAGATTATTTACAAAGCTATTGAAACCTGTGTATGCTACATTACGAAGGTTATGTTATTTGAATGTTGGATACATAGATGATTCCCTCTTGGTGGGAGAAACTATTCAGAAATGTAGCAGTGGGTCAAGTGCAATGATCACCTTGGTTGAGAAACTTGGATTGTTTGTGAATTATGAAAAATCAGTCCTTAAACCTGTTCAGAAAATTGCTTTTCTTGGCAATATTATCGATTCTGTTAAAATGACTGTTACCTTTACTGATGAGAGTAAAGAAAATATCTTATATGAATGCACAAAAATTGCACAAAAAATCCGAAGCGTCAATCAGAAATGTAGCTTCAGTTATTGGTTTGATTGTGTCCAGTTTCTCAGCCATTGAATTTGGACCCCTGCATTATAGATCCCTAGAAAGAAATAAAATTGAGGCTCTCAAATGTTCGAGGGGAAATTTTGATTCTCTAATGTATATAAGTGATGAAATGAAGGATGATTTATCATGGTGAATAAACAATGTACACTTTGCATGTAGGCAAATATGTCATGGCCCTATCCAGTCTGTAGTTTAATTATTCTGATGCTTCACTATTGGGTTGGGGTGCAACCTTTGATAATCAAGAGATAGGTGGTCATTGGTCAGATATAGAACAATCTTATCACATTAATGCCTTAGAACTGGTCGCATGTTTCAATGCATTGAAATCCTTTTTCAAATACCAACATGACACATCAATTAAAGTTATGACTGTTAATGTTACAGCTGTTAGCTATATTAATAACATGGGAGGTATTCACTCTAAATTATGCAATGATATAGCAAGTCAGATTTGGACCTGGTGCATTGATAGGAGAATTTGGTTATTGGCTGCCCACATACCTGGAGTAGAAAATGTGGTTGCAGATAGAAAATCTAGAAAGTTTGATGATCAAACTGAATGGAGACTGAACAGTAATGTTTTTAATGATATAACTCGGTTATTTGGAAAGCCAAATATTGATTTGTTTGCCAATAGTTTTAATGCACAGGTAGAGATTTACTGTTCATGGAAGCCTGACCCCAATGCAAGTTTTGTTGATGCATTTACTATTGATTGGAGCAAATTGTTTAGTTACATATTCCCTCCTTTTAGTTTGATAGGGAAGTGCTTGCAGAAGATCATGGAGGAAAGAGCAGAGTGCATCATGGTGGTGCCAGTGTGGACAACTCAAGTGTGGTACAACATAGTTCTGGAACTGTTGATCGAACACCCACGAATCCTGCCTCAACTGGAGGATCTTATATATCTTGTTCATTTCAAGGAACTTCATCCTTTGAGGAAATCCATTGTGATGATGGCATGTCGATTGTCGGGAGACACTTCAAAAACTCTGGCTTTTCGTCGGATGCTACCGTTATCCTCTTGGCAGCTTGGAGAGGCAGTACAAAGAAACAGTACAAGACTTTCCATAAAAAATGGTTTTCTTTCTGTCGTGAATGGAAGATTAATCAATTTCAAATTTCTGTGAACCATGTTATTGAATTCATGACTATGTTGTATCATAATAATTTAGGTTATAGTGCTCTGAATACAGCAAGAGCATCATTGTCGGCACTGGGTTTTGCTTTTGATGGTCATTCTGTAGGATCTCACCCATTTGTTATTCGTTTTATGAAAGGGGTGTTTAATTTAAGACCCCCTGCTCCTCGACATGATTATGTTTGGGATGTCTCTATTGTTTTGAGATATCTTAGGAAATTGTCACCTGTGAAATATCTGAATTTGAAAGAGATTACTTGTAAACTTTGTATGCTTATCTGCTTAACTTGTGCTGCTAGAGTACAAACTGTTCATGCTTTAAAATTGAATTGTATGCAGAAGAAGAAATCTTCATTTATTTTTAACTTCAACTCTTTGTTAAAGACTTGTAGACCAGGTTTTCGTAGACCAAATATTGTTTTGAAAGCCTATCCAGCAGACTATGTGTTTATACTGTTCTTGTTGAATATTTAAAAAGAACATTGCCATTACGGAGTGATAATGATGATGCTTTATTCATTTCATATGTAAAACCTCATAATGCTGCATCTAAAGATACATTGTCACGTTGGATAAGATATATAATGACACAATCTGGCATTGACATGAATGTGTTTTCGCCACACAGTGTTCGAGCAGCATCAGTGTCGAAGGCATTCTTTAACTCTGTACCTGTTCATGAAATTTTGAGCAAAGTTGGCTAGACAAATGAAAGAACTTTTGCAAAGTTTTATAACAAACCAATTGTTTCTGCAGAGACAGACTTTGTAAAAAGTGTTATGACTAAATAAATTGTGGGTGTTCAGAGAGAAAAAACCTTTTGTTTTCTTTAAAATCTCACGTGGTCTCGTAATTGATATTTACGAAATAGAATTAAAAAATTAAACGAGACTTACCTTGGTTAAGGTGAAGTTTGATTGAGATTCTATGAGGAAATAGAATCAATGAAGAGATCACGTGCCACCAACCCACCCTGCATATACAATGAATGGGTTTCAAAATCTATGATCAATTTAAATCTATCAACTCGGCAACTTCAATTATACAAATATGTTGTATAGATATCATGATATATCGATATTTGTTTAATTGGTTTAACAAAAAAAAATTTCGCTTTAAATTCTGAATCCGCACATGCGCAGTACAATCTCACGTGATCTCTTCATTGATTCTATTTCCTCATAGAATCTCAATCAAACTTCACCTTTACCAGGGTAAGTCTCGTTTAAATTTTTAATTAAATTATATGTTTAAAAGAGAATATCGATGCTTCCTATATTAGATTCAGGAAATCAATTCATCTAGTGGAAACTTTACTTTATTCCACCAATGCGACACTCTTACGACGAATAGAACTGCCCTGGGGAATCAACTTCTTATTAAATTCGTTTCAAACTTTGATGTGTTGACTTCAAAAGGTTTTCAAGTACAATTAAGAGGTAATTAATATATAAACATTTCTTGGAAAACAGTGAAGCATGTGAGATTTTGTTGAGAACAAAACTATGAAAAAAAGATAAATACATTTGGTTTATGCTAAATTTTTAAAGATTTTTAAGGGTCGTTAACAGTCTTAAACTAGAAAGAATAATCTTACTGTGACCAGGCTACGCTCAGGTTACAGTAAGAATTCGTCCCATATACTTGCAATATAGCAGCCGCGAAGCGGATCAGCTTCCCGTCGATTTTAATTCAGTTAAACATAATCTGCATGGGAAAAACACATTTTTATACATTACAATCCTTTATGAACATGCATATGTAATTTAATCCACAAAATATCCATTTATAGAGTCGTACCAAGGCATTTTGTTAAAATACACGTTTGAATTTGCCTGCCATTTTGTCGGAAATCGCACTCGGAATGTTTCGGATTTTATCATTAACATGGCGACCATAAACATCGAATTTTCAAACGTGATATTAAAAGTGGCAGTGATTTCGTTGCAAAAACAGTTACTGTGGTAATATGGGATTGTAAAAGAGCAACATTGTAGGTATTTGAGACCAATCATATGAAAATTTAGGCGAGATACAGCGCGATATAATTTTTTTATTTGCTACGAAGCGAGTATATAGGACGACTTTTATCGTTAAACTGGGTCCGTAGGACATCTGTCATTTTAACGATAGAACATTCTATCTAGTCTTAAACGTGCTTTAATTAAGTTTTAATTGTTCAATTTCTTCTTTAAACAAGTGTTAAAGGAGAGATCAACAACATCAAAGTTAACAACAAGAAAATCACCTATGTCAACAATAGCGTCGACAAAATCGACAAAATCAAAATCACGTAAATCAGCAAGAATTAAACAAACATCTACAGAATCATCAAAAAAATTATTAGCATCATCTACAATGGAAATGATAAAATCAAAGTCACAAAAACATGTTTCAAAGACAACAAAAATATCAGCATCAAAAACCTCTACAGCATATTTAACAACAACTACATGTATCATCAATTCAGTAGCACCAATAACCCCGCCGACACCAAGAGGTAAATCATCATCATCATCAACAACATTACCGAAGACAACAGAGATGAGGAAAACAACGAAAAAAATAGAGTCGAGAATAATTTCACCATCAAAGATCTTAACAAAAATCTTAACAAAAACAACACATCTGAAAACAAAAACAACGACAATTGCATCTACAACAAATGCAGCATATCGAAAAAGTACGTATTACTGTATAAAGGTACATGTATTAGGTCCTTTATTGTTGAATATCCATTGCGTTTAAATTTCTCCTATATCTAAAATATTCTTGATTAGAAAATGATAAACTTAAAAATATATTCATTTTGAATGTATAAATACAGATTATAAGAATTTTTTTTATAAAGAAAATAAAGATTTTATATGCATTAATTTTAGCTGTTCAAAGATTTGGTCATACGATTTATTATCGAAAAACACTTTTTTAAAAATTGATATGAAATAGGAGACTTTTTAGTTTTTAAAATTAATATGAAATAGTAGTTTAATCATTAATAAGAACAATGTTTAAAAACTAGCTAAACCGCCCAAACTATCAACGGTTACAACACCTAACTCATTACCACCGTCATCAGAGACTACGTACAGGTATGTAGCTTCCTTATCGACCGTCGGGATACCCGCCTCACATAGAAAGAGGTCAAGCCTTGGACTGACAACAACATTAGAAGCTATAAATGAAATTTCGACATCCCGATCATTTTTTTCTGAACAAATAACAATGCAAACGAGACCATACCAACCAACGCAGGGAAAACCAAAATATTCAAAATATTCAACTCCTTCAATTACAACGGAAACAAAGTTAAAAGACAATTATACATCTCCTTCGAGTTTGGACACGAAAACAGGTAAGTTAATTCTTGCAGTAAGCGTAGATATTTATATCAACATTGAAGTTATTTATAGGGGAAATTTGTAATTCTAATTTTTTTTACGAATAAGTAATTACACACATTATACACCACACATGAAGAAACTAAAATCCAACCAGCATACACAACCATTGACAAAGGGGAAAACATACTCAACAAAATAAACGCTTGTAAATGCAATTTTAACTTAATTCTAGCAAATTTGACAGAATCCTTCTAAACATTTTTTCTTTATCATGTTGAAGTTATTTTGCTGATGGGACTAGCGGTTCTAGAAGTAATGTTAATTGTGATTGGAGCACTAGCAGTCCGGAGACACAGACGAAGAGCGTAAATATTGAAAATCATAGATATGCACACTGCACGGCTGTTTTAAATCTTTAAAACTCATTTAATATTAGATACATTATTAACATATTGTAGCTTGTAAGTGATTTTTACTTAAATTTTAAGGTTTTTTTCCATTTTGTATCATTTTTATTTTGCCGATCAGAATAATCAATATAATTTTTAACCGAAGGTTAAAGTGAGCTTCTTTCTGACCACCCGTTGTCCATCGTCCCTCTGTCTTGAAATTTTTTTCAATTTTGACATCTTCTCTAGAACCACAGCGCCAAATTTAATCAAATTTGGAATTTAAATCTTCCTTGTGGAATGGAATTTTAAAGTATCAAATAAAAGGCGAAACCCTTTCTTTAAAGGAAGATAATAACAAGACGGTGAAAATAGAGTGTGTCGTAAAAAAAGTCATCTCAAAAACAACTTCACCAAAAATAAGCATTTTTACATTAAAGCTTGTATCTATAGTAAAAAGTATTAATTGTTAAAATCGTTACTCCTAGACTTATACTGAGGCCCAGAGAGGGATTCAAAATTCAAATATATAGAAAACACTTTTGAAAAATCTTTTATTCAAGAATTACAATGATACAATTTGTGAGATTACTATGCAAGCATGTTAACTAGTGTATATTCTAAATTGTTCAAACTAGGATCCCCGGATCAATACATTTGGGACCCCAAAATGCAAATATCATTAATGTTTATCATTTTCTTTAAATACATGCATATTTATATTTGTTGACGTTTAGAAAATGGAAAACAATAGAGAAAACCGATGACCAAGAACGTACACAAAATAATTACAAGGAAACAAATGTATATGACGAAATTGCCATCGATGACATCGGGAAGACGGACTATGAGAGTCCTTATATCGAACTTCCTGAAGGTGTATACGATACAACATTTAAACGCCGATCACATCTCAACGTCGCCGAGGATACGGAATCAAATTATACGACAGGGAATACCTTTTACAATGTATTTCAGCGATCATCGTTTTGTAGGAGAAGCATGACTGATGCTCCCGCTATAACATTTTCAACATTCAAAGGACCAATAAACGAAAAAAAAGACAACCAGTGAGATATAACTATTTTACAGTCCCGAAATAATAAGAGTACAGGTGTACAAGTGTAACTCCAGCTGGATGATTTTGATTGCAATTACGTATACTGAGCGTGCCTGTCCTTTTATTATCAATACATTTTTCCTTGTAACAAACAAGCCTCTAAATGTGAATACATCTCTGTGATGGACACCACCATTGCCTTATTATTACAAATGTTTTGACACCATTGCCTTATTATTACAAATGTTTTGAGAATGCTTAATTTAGAGACTTGCACGTATGGGAATGGAGCAAAGGTCGCTTGTGAATTATAGCACTTAATTTTAGTACCATTCCAAATATTTTGAGAATGTTTAACTTATAGAGCTGCACGTGTGGGAATGGAACAAAGATTGCTTGTTAAGTAAAGTACTTAATTTTGGTACTTATTGACGATCACATACAACTCTCTAAAATTTACAAATGCCACACGAACGTGTCATTATGTATGATATAATAAAGTATGTTAAAGATGGGTTAATTCTTTTAAGGGACTATATATGGTATAAGCCTAAAATGGCCCCCTCAAATGAACATCGTCATTTCCCTGTAATTGTTTATTTTGTTGGTACAGATATACATATGAAGTTTTTTCAGAATTTTCATTTTGATTTCATTGCCCACAATTTAAGAATACTAGATGATAACCCGCGCAAGCGCGGGATATAACACTTTATACTTTATCATGATATAATGCTTAATATGTTCAACCATATATTTTTGTTTATTTTTGTATATGCTTTGTCCGTTATTTTCCTTATCTTATTTTTTCTAAAATCTAAATAAAAAAAATCTGGTTCTTTTTATTGTATTTAATTCAAACCAGTGAATAGGTTTTTAGTGTATCTATCTCTAAATTTGATTCTTTTGGTCAACTTTCAATATAATTTCTATTAGTGTCACAAATAAAAATTTCAGATATAAACAATCTGGAGAGGGAATTGAATTAAACTTCCCGTTTTATGCATTCATCATTTATCCATATATGAAATTAAGACACGCTAGGTTGTCCATTTGCATGCATATTTGAAACCTGCCCGATTGTTAACTCGCCCTACACTTTCCGCCATGCTGTCAATTAGGCAACCCGTTTCTGGACACCCCGCTCTAGATAGTTCTTTCCATGAATACTAAAGTCGCAATGACTGTTCCATTTTATTTATAAAATGTTAGTATTAATCGAAGTCTGATCCAAGGTATTTGCCCGCGATGCATAAAAAACTCGTCCTACACTTTTCGTTAATTAGTCAATCCGCGTTCTTAGTTACCCCGTTCTTGGAAGTTCTATCCCATTCTCTCACCAGAGGTCGTGCTTTGCAAGCGACTGAGTATCAAAAGTAAAATCGATCACTAAAGAAACGAATTGACTCATTTTATTAATTTGACATATGTAAAATCTTAACGTCTATGTTTTCCTTAAATAGGCTCACGGTAAATATATTCACTTTTTACGTAATCATTCAATATTATTTCATTGCAAGTATATATTTTGATCGAGGCTATCCCTTACTTGGATCCGCCAAGGCGTGTCCACCACCTTACTCTCATTTTTGCTTTGGGCTTGTTTATCGAAAATGAAAGTATGTTTTTGATTGATTTCACAATAATAAATTATAAGTTAAAATTTAATTATACCTTACGGACATCATCACACATGTGTTTAAATACCAAAGGTGTAAGCAAGTTCTCTGGTGCAGGCATTTTGTAGTTTATTTGCAAAATGTCTTAATTTATAAGTATAGATGTCATCATAAACTTTACATTTTCCCGCCATTTTTCACATTTTTAGCATAAAACGGCTTGTTTTCAAGCAGTTTTTCATTGAGTGATTGCTTGAACAAACAAACTATTATCACCAAAGATGTAAAGTACATTGTCTCCAGTACTTATAAGTGACAAAAGATTCGTTCTTGTTCAAAGAGACGATCTAAATTTCCCATTATAAATCCCAAAATAAATAGGTGAAAAACATAATTTATGTGAAGTCTTCTAAAAGATAACATAACAAATTAATGTACCCGAAACTCTTTAAAAATGGCGAATTACGGGGGCCACATTTGACCAATATCATACTAGACTTTGACCCCTGCGTGTACGGGTTGACATTGCATAATATGATATCGGACATTTACTATATAGATACATCGACACACCGCATTGTTGCCATTTACATAACCAAGCTTTAAGCTTAAAATAATGCTATTAATTTCACTACACCCTGCTTAGTTAGAATAATCAGTGTTTCGGGACAGGCCTTCACCACACTTAAAGCTAGGCTTCCCATATACCCGTAATGTAGCAAAAAATTGCAGAATCGCTCCGAAACGATTTTGGAGAAAATTAATGAAGCTGCATTAAAAATAACAGTCAAATTATTCAAAACAAACCATTTTGAGGCTGTAAATACCTTTCATCTAAGAATTTAATTCGAATTCAACACTTTTTCACCAACATTTTTTACTCCCTTCAATAATTACACACCATATTGACATTCGGAACTCTCGGGATTTTTCATAATAAATGCACCGAGTTAGAGTTATCTCCCGTATTTTCTTTGATGAACAGAATACGGTGTATAGGAAATTTTCAATAAAAATTTACAGTACACGTATTTGTATTATCGTTTCTGAGTTTATCCATGCTATTGTGATATTGTGGAAACAGAAACTAAAGAGCCTCTCGTAGTTTAGCGTGAATGTAATGCGCATGCGCAAAATTAACGTTGATTATTAATTAGCGAAGCTTGATTGAGAAGAAATAAAAACAAATTGGTAATCTTCAGGTACCTATGATGTTTGAAATATATAAAACAAAACACAGTACTCTTCTGATTTCTCTGTATTAAAGCCCAAAAATTCGAGTCTATTTTTTTAATATAGTAGTATAGATATAAGTTCTTTGGATGATATCTATATTCTGTGGCAAATGAGGATATGCAACTAGAACCATTTTCACAACACTGTCACTAGATATGCAATTGCTGTTTATAATTATCTTGAAATAATACCATATAAAATTAAAGGCATTGGCAACGAAGTGCTCCGGATTTAAAAATTCCGCTCCTGCATTTTCTCTTATATACAATGAATTAGAGTTACCCCTCTTGAATTGTTTGCCAACTGGGAGTAATCTCCCGTAATATGAGCTCTGTTTTAATATTATGGTGAAAAAGCATTGTTTCCGAGATAAACAAAATATGTCATGTATAAAGATGAAGCGATATTTATATATCGCTCTGCATCAACAAGCAGGTAACATGGGCCTCAGAAAACAAAGAGTAAACCAAACATTGATTTATCCGATACTCTTTAACAAAAGACAATTGACCGAAAGTCTTTCATTCATTTATTTTCATACCTATTGTTTTAATATTATAGTACAATACACACATGTATATGCATGGAATATTACAGTGTATATACACATAAACTATTCATACCTACTTTATTTTGTGGACAATGAGAATATTTCCAAATTAAACTAACCTGAATGCTAAGCCAGAATTATCAATGTCTCACATTTTAATAATTATTAATTTGTAAAAGAGACATTTCTGAAAATAAATAATGGTGTGTTACTTTTGCTCTTTTAGAACACGCCTAAAGGTTAACTAGGAATTCAAAAATATTAGAACCATATTCTTTCTTGATACCTCAGAGATAAGTATAAATAATTGTTAATGATCTTTATTATTTACTGTGTGGGTACGGCGACCAAATCAAGGACGGTAACTCTTCAATAGGAAAGAGCAAATTGAGGTTCACACTTTATTATCAGTAGGATATCATATAAAATCGATTTACAATAATATGTATCATTTAATTTATAATCACATATCTCACTTATCAAAATATTGCTTCTTTCAAATTTTAATTATTGCGATTTGTTCCTTGAATTACATTGAAATCAATGTTGAATGGGAAATTAATATTTTTGGAAATATTTTTTTAAATAAGGATGGAAAGAGGGGTCTGTAGTGTCTGTTGTTGTCTATATAGACACATACAAATTCATTCAGGAATTTATAAAAAAAAAAAAATTGTCCAGAAACCAGGAACGTTTCCAGTGCCCTTAAATACAATGCTAACAAGTATAATAACATGTAAACCGCATTTGTTATTTTGTTGTTTAAAATATGAAAAGCTATACAATATATCTATTGATCAATTATTTATGATTTATCCATACTAAATTGTACTTTTAAACATGACAAAGAAGTAAGACACTCGGTGAAAAAGTTATCGCTTGCAATGTTGCAGTTAACCTAATTAACTATTTAAAAGGAATATATGACCTGCGTTACTGATTACGTATAACACAATTTGGAAAACGCTTTGTGTCTTTTAATGGAATCATTATTTGTGTGAGAATATCAGCTATCTAAAATATGATTTTAACCGCTTAAACCTGAACATTCCTGCTAAATCAAGTATTGTATTATTTAGTTGTTGTTTCACCGAAGATTAAGGAATCAAATTATACGAGAGGGAATCAATCACATCTACGATGTATTTTGTCAATCTTTGATATGTAGTAAAAGAGTGAATGTAACGTTTTTAGCATTCAAAGGCTCAATGGAACATTAACAATTCAAAAAAGAATAATTGACATAGAAGAAACAACTATTTTATAATACTGAAATACTATTAAAGCATCATTACACCAAAATGTAAAAATAAATTCTTAACGTTCTATATATTTTGGCTAAAAAGTAATTTAAACTTAAGCAAACAAAACTTCCACAAGTGTAAATTTTTAAAAAAAAAATAAGGCAAAGATGAGAAACAGTGATTACAACGTAATTATTAACAAGCCAGTAGTGTTTAAAATCGTTCGTACACCGTGCGTGATCGTCCTGTATCCGAAAAAAAAAATAGTTTACGTATTTTACCGTGCGTTATCGTGCGTGATAGTGTGGATTATTTCGTTTTTGGTAAGTCTCCTGCGGAATACCAAGAATTATCTAAAAAAATACTGACGAGAAAACTTAAATACAACGAAACGGTATATCATAGAATATTGATAAATGTTTGCTCACCTAAAAATCTTCAGTTCGCAAGATTTTCTTGTAAATCAGTTTCATTTCTAAATGAACCAAATTTGTAACATGTACATGTCTATGGTACCTGTCAAATAGAACATGCCTTTATGAAAAAAATAAATATATGACATAACAAATAGACAAATTTCCTTATGCAAAGTAAAACAAAGATACGAATGTACCTGTAACCATGTTAGACAATCATACCATGATATGACTGTAAATCTACGGCTGCTTTTGAACCATTTTTTTAAAAGAATGAAACAAACATTTCCAGATTTTTTTTTAACTTTCGAACTGTTGAACGCTTGATCTCTCGACGTTGAATCAAGGTCCACTGAAGTAAAAGTTATCGAGAGTTACCTGTAAATATGAATAAGTGTTCAGGTGGAAAATATTAAAAGTTAACTACCCAAACTTAATAATTTCATTGAAATTCATTGGAAAAATATTAGCTTGTATTACGCTGGCTTTTGAATTTAAACTTCAACTGTTGAGCGTGTCAATCGTCCTTAATTAAGTAAATATTCCAATTTATTTGAAATTTCAACTCATAGAACTGCAAGTATGGATACGAGGCAGTCACTATACATTTTTAAATTCCAGTGTTTCATTTATTTACTTATTATTTGTGATCAAACGTGATATACATGTAACATTGTAAGTTAAATTATTTTTTATGCTATCATCATGAATAAATGATTTTCAGCACAATTTTAATTAATATTAATTATTATTTTTTTTTTGTATCGAATCTATTTCCCTTGAGAATTTATTCCAGTACAAAGCTGCACAACCCCTACTTAGATCGTATGCACAGAAAATGGTAAAAAATGGTAAAAAGCAGATGTGCAAAACAAAATATAATTATTATCGGGGCGATTATAAAGTCTCCCTAACGAACGAGGCCATCAATGGGGGCAGGGATGACCCACATGGGTCAAACTTTACAGACAAAAAGATTTAATTCTTTATTATTTCTATTTCTGAAATTTGATGATGTTCCCCGGGAGTCATTTACTGTATATCAGGAACAAAAGTATCGATCATGATTTAGGGGTGGGGATCTCAACTGTTTACAAAAATTTGGGCACTTCATGTTTAAAGGGGGGGTCGGGATCACCCCCGGTACACATCACCTATATATCATTTGATGCCCCTTAACAGAAGGAACAAGAATATATATGGTTTAGGGGTGGGGATCTCAACCGTTTTTAAAATATTTTGGCACTTCCTGTTCGAGGGAGGGTAGGGGCACCCCGGGGCCCATATCCTACATACCATTCGATACTCCTTAACATAAGGAACACGAATATATCGTTTAGGGTTGGAATCTCAACTGTTTTAAAGATATTTGGACACTTCCTTTTTCAGGGGGGGGGGACAACCCCATAAGGCCATAACATACATACCATGTGATGCAAAATTACACAAGGAACAAGAATATATATCATTTAAGGGTGGGGATGTTAACGGTTTTTGAGCCAAATATTTAGGGTTATAGAAACAAGGTCCTCTTAAAAAAAATTGCGGATTCACAAATTATGTCCAAACAGACCACAAATCACTACATGTATTTGATTGATCAAACCAAGAGGTCACCAAAGTTTAAAAAATGTGTAAACTCGTTAGATCGAGTAAAAGTAAACCAGCTTATGTATTGCCAGTTCGGTCAAGGGTTTATGAAGAGCAGAGCGGATGAGAAACTCTTGACTAAGGAGAGGCAAAACTTGGCGCAACCTTTGCCCTTTTTAGCGCCGGATGTTTGGGAAGAACACCCTCTCGCACCGGAGAGTGGTCTTCCTAATCACACGCATTTGATGCACAAATTTAAAGAGTATTTTAGCTAAACAAAATGAATAAACAATAAAAAAAAATACAATTAAATCAGAATCTTTGTACTACAAAATTGTAAAACTAAATGAATACAATTTGCACATTAACTGTACTTTTACATATGTTTTAAGCATTGAAACAATTGGCACAAAAAAACTAATGTCAATACCTCGAATTTTTACTGTAATAATTTAAAAAGGATCATCGATATATCTTCAAAGACTAAATAAGTGAATTAAATTCGTTCTGATTTGTGGCCCTGCGTTCTTACTAAATAAAAATGAGTAAAACTGATATGCTTTAAAGCAACTGATAAAATGTATTAGAAGCTTAAGAAAAACTTATGAATTCTATCGATAATGCGTTTTTACGAGAAAAAAATAAGTATGAGAAAAGTTTACAATGGGCTTAATATGAACACTTCCTAACATAACGCGGAAATAGTAACTTCCTTGAATTAAAAACCCCAAAACTTAATTGATATTACAAAAGTATTTCACAAATTGGCCAAACCGATGATTTCCGTCATAAAGAAAACCCTGGAAGAAATAATAACTTACTAGAAAGTTTCCGGTCTTATGTTTATAGAGCACTGAATTCAGTTTCAAAAAATCATAATGTGTGTTGCATAACATTAAACATTTAAAAGGAGAACGTGACTTAAGGAGGCTGTGTTGTCAAAAAATTATCCATCAGATTTTCTTATATCTTTACACATAGCTTTTTGTTTAAGGGAGATACATAGATCCCAAAAATAACCGAGACCATCCAGCACTGTTAACTATTTAATTATAATTGCAGTATAAATTTTAATTAGAAAACAACACAAAAGCGACATAAATGTGCGAAGTTGGAACGAATTTATAACAGTTAAACATACCAAAAAAAAGATATTCTAGATCTATTCTGGGAAGAAAGATATCAGATTATGTAATCTTTTTTTACAGCTGTATTTAATAAAATATATTTTCGATTGAATACAATTTTAAATCAATGTGGGCAAATTTTGCAATGTCTTATTTCCTCGTTTGTTAATACAATACTGGTAGTATCCTTGATATGACCATTGTTGATTTCAAGAGTGACGTTTAACATTCAACTCTATCGTTTACTTACCTGTAGAAAGATGATAGCTGTTACATATCTCAAGGCTATATTCATGCTGATTTATCTTGGTAAGTAAAAAAACCTTAATTTTACTCTTTAAAGCTTTCTTATATGTAATTTATACAAGTTTGTTCGAACAATGAACCTAAGCGGGCCAAAAAGGGGCCAAAAGTTTGTTTCAAAGGTTCTTTAGAAATAAATAAAAATAATGTACACACTTGTTTGAAAATTCTAGGTCACATCTATTAAAATAATTGCGAAACAATAGATCAAAGTGTCAAGTTTGTTATACACTCCTTGGAGGGGAACTCTTAATTAATAGAAAAGGGAATAGAATAACGGTAATCCTAATAAAATGAAGATTTTTACAAGATCTTATGTTTTTCTTGGTATTAATTTTTTTTATTTTAAAACACATATACAAATAGAATAATTTCTACTAAAACATTAAAATTTGCGCAGTATTTAATTTGTCTGCACCTTTTGGTGTGTTACACGACCGACGACATCTAAAAATAAGAGGATATGTTGTAAGAAGTTTAAACTTTAGTAGATTTTATTGTACATAAACATAATAATGCGGCTTTTTGCTTTCATATTTTAAACACTTGATAAACGAATAAAAAAAAACCATGAATAATTCTTTTCTCTGACTTTTTTCTTGCTCATTTTCTCCGTGCTTACAAAAATTGTATTGCCACCCAAAAGTCAGATCACGATGTGATCTCTTACAGTTATTCTGAAAGATTTAATTAAAAACCGACGGTTGGGGAAACACTTGATAAACGAATGAAAAAAAACCATGAATAATTCTTTTCTCTGACTTTTTTCTTGCTCATTTTCTCCGTGCTTACAAAAATTGTATTGCCACCCAAAAGTCAGATCACGATGTGATCTCTTACAGTTATTCTGAAAGATTTAATTAAAAACCGACGGTTGGGGAAAGTTATTGTGTAATAAATTGTTTGTAATTTTTGCTTCAAAGAGATGATTAATTGTATCAACACTCTTAACCATGATTTAGTTTGCTTTTAAACATTTTTAAATTGTAAATTATCGGAAGTAATAAATTTAAATACAGTTTTTAACACTGTTGCTTGGGTAAAAATTGTGGCCATTGGGGGTCTTGTTAATAAGACTAAGCGTTTCATGTGCATATAAAATATGTGAAGTCGCGTGTCATTTTTAGGTATTATTTTATCGATAGAGATTTTATGATTAGAACAATGTTGATCTGATCTCATGATCCTGTTGAGGAATTTAAGTATTTAATGTTTACTTATCTTTACTTTATCAATTTTTTTCAGCTTAAAAAAAGAAATGCTAGCACAAGAAAGTGTTCCCTATTTATCCCTATTTCCTTATTTACAAATGATCATTCTGTTAATAGATTGAATCATGCTGGTCTTAGAAATAGTAAAACCTTACTTTATCAATATTCACTCAACATTGAAAAAATATCTTGTGAAAATCTGAGAATACTGATTTCCACAAAGTTTAAAAAATAATATTAGATGTTTTTGAATGAACCTTTACAAGTCATTTGATAGTAAATAGAGAGGTTTAGCAAACCAACGTGTATGCGTATGTGTACATGTACTTGTAGGAAGGAAAATATGTGCATTACGTTATCAGTTTATGTTGTGACGAATTTTTACACGTATGTACCCGAAAGAATATACGTGTAAATTTCTTAGTACCCGTAAGGTGAACTTGTAGCTTCTCTTTCCCTGTTGGCTATTTATTTTATCAAATATGTACATGTACTTAAGCCTAAATATTTAATGCGAATACTGATATCAACAAACATAAATTTTCATAAAACTTCCTCTTCCTCAAAATCATGCAATGGTTCTGTTATTTTATTCATCTGTGATAAATAAAAATATGCATGTATAAACAATGATTTATAAAAAATTAACACATGCAGAATTATTGCTTTTCGACTGTGTCTAGAATTCTCAGTTTATTAGGAAAGATTATCTAGAATTACATTAAAACATTTACACTACAGGTACACGTTACAACTGTCATAAAGAAAAGTTATGTGAACTGGTACACGTAGTTCTCACTTGTATCCTACACGTACAAGTACGCGTACATGTTGGTCTGCTAAACCTCTTTATTACATACAATTACAATATAAAGTACCGGGTAACGTCTGGTAATTTCTGATACAAGATTGGGTGCTTATTACCTCTATACAGTTGTTACATTGGCGCTATTTATCTGATAAAAGAAATTAGTCTGGTTATTTCAGATACGACATTAGGCGTTCCCTACCAATATAAAGTTGTTAGCTTGTCGCGAAATAAGGAAGAAGTCATCAAGTCTCCGGGATACCCACACAAAAACTACGAAAGAAACAGAAACTATACATGGTATGTAATAGCAAGTGACGACACTGAAGAAATTTCAATAGAAATAACGACGGACATCCATAGGAATCTGGGTTTCCGATGCGAAGACTATTTACAGGTGTGTGTCCTTCAAATTTAACTTTATATCAGCCTTTGGTGATTAAACTACAAATTCCCGACAGCGTACAAATAAAATAAAAATGTCGTCTTGTGTGATGATTATAAACCATAAACCATAAATAAACTTTAAATATTCCAGTATTATTTTCTTTGAAAAGAAAAATAACAGTTTATGATAAAAATATTTTCATGAACATTGATGTTATAATATTCAAATAAAAAAAAATCTGCGTGATTAGTTTGTTTTAGACATGTGTCACGGTCTGTAGTTTATTTTGTGATACTGATATAATTAACTTAAAACAGAAAATAAATGTAAATGTACTTTAAAAAACAAGCAATTTTCATTACAATGAATAAGTGTTCCAGAGAAGAAAATGATATGAGTAATGAACCCATTTTATTCGGCTAATTTATAGTTGTATCAACTTCACATATAAGCTTATTGACCTTTCATATCACTCATGTCTCACCTTGTGAATGGGCTTTTTATGCTGTGTTACATTGCCCGTGCCCTCAATAAAAAAAGTCTAAAAGATAATGAACTAGAATTGCAAAGAGTAAATCTAAAACTTTACATTAATATAAATTCGTAATTGTTCGTCAATTAGATACAAGAAATCAACCCTTGGGGGTCACATTTTACTCTTTTCAAACAATGTGGTCAGCTCTCGACTATCAGGATAGCAAGGGGAAATCGACTGCTTATAACACTTATATCAAACGACAATAGGCTGACTTCAAAAGGATTTCAACTCACACTGAAAGGTAAAATATGATCTCGAAAGAAATGTATAAAAAGTAAATTTTATTTCGTGACATTATTAAATAATCAATTGATGAAAGATATCTTTTTGATTTTGAAAATTGATTGATCGACATATATATAATTAAAGTTTAAATGTTTTAATGATGTATTAGACAATTAACCTGTTTTACCTTCATGTTAAAATTGAAGTCTCAAGTACTGTAATAGGTAAATTTTTGTGAGCGCTAAAAGGTTACGATAAATTTCCTGTTTCTGATTTGTATTTTGTTTACATATTTAATTAAAACAGTAATTTTATTTGTTACGCCTTTTATTGATGGTTTTGTGTGCTGTTTAAATACTTACAATCAATGTTTATTAGTGTTAAAGGTGGCTACAACATTGACAACAAGAACTACGTCAACTCAATCGACGACAACAAAGACAAGAACAACTGCATCAACAGTAAAAACAACAGGTAGAAACAGTACGCATTTCAATCAGAAAACTGAACAGTATCGGAGAGCAAAATATTGTACATGGTATTGACCTGTACCAGCTGTCCTTTTTATTAAGATTTTTTGAGTTAATCGCTTCGTTATATCGAGATTTGACAAAGCAGTCGCTCACTAAAGCATAAGAAACCTAGTATCCTTCTCTCAAGATAGTGCAAGTAAATCAGTGTATCACTGGATAGATAAAAACGTTAAAGGGAAATTTAAGTTTATCATTTTGAACAATTATATATTTTTTTCAAAATTGCCTCAGCAAATTATAAAGTAATTATTTTAAAATAAACACTTGTCTGTTGCTCATGTCACAATGTACAACAAGAACTGGCACTAGCCTAAATTTATAATTGTTGTGCAATACAATCATTTCATTTCATGACTATTCGTGAATATTATTATATATTTTCTTCAGATATAAATTACACATTTCATCAACTTGAAAGTCGCAATTGCTTTTAAACATTATTATTATCAATATCGTAGCACACTTGTCTTTAATTAATTTTTTTTAATTGCGTATTGAATCCTTAAGTCAAATAAACATGTATACCCCCATATTGTTTGATAGATATATACAAGTGTTTAATGCAAATATCGGAAATGTACTAAAAAGATATAATCAAACAGTTACTAAAAAGTATATACTTATTAAAACTGTACTATGAATATCAAAATTTTGGTCTTAGCTCGCAAAACCTTGGAAACAATTGCAGTGGTACCCCCATTTCCGACAAGTAATTTTCCACTAAGGTTTTTGACATATTAATGGGATTCCTCTCCTTTTGAAAAAAATATCGTAAGAATTATTGGGGGGGGGGGGTTCCACTGTAGTATATGAATGTAGATTGGAAACAAATATATTTTGTAATAAATAATGCTTGCATTACAGCGAATTACAGAAAACCAGTAGAGTTTCAATAGATTGCTCAATAAGGTATTGAATTTGGTGGTTACTGTATCACTTTAGGTTTAAATCAAGGTCATTTGATTACTCAGGTATGACAGCAAGAAATAGAGTGATATCTAGTAAACACTTGCACATTTTGAGCTTTGTTTGTTAGGAATATTTCCTCTGTTATCATACGTTATTGCTGTTAAAGTTTTAATTATTGAAGTAGCCACAGTCCAAAATTTCTAAAGGTGCCGTATGTTGCACCAGGAATCGAGAAACCAATATGTCATTCATGCACTACTGAATTCAAAATCCACTGATATTCCCAAAAATTGACTGACATTGTCTGACATCCACTGTATATTCACTGTACCCTACTGTATATCCACTGTACACCCACTGTACAGAGTTACTGTACCACACTGTATTCCACTGTACCCCACTGTACAGAGCCACTGTACTCCACTGGACAGCACAGTACCTACCCACTGACCAGCACTGTACCTCACTGTACACCACTGTACGGGGCACTGACCAGCACTGTACCCCACTGTACACCACTGTACAGGGTACTGACAAACACTGTACACCACTGTAACCCACTGTACCTATGTTTTTATAAGTTATTAATATGTTTGAACAATGAATTGAGTATTTACTTTATTTAAGACCAAAATCTGGATTTGTTTTGATTCTTTCCTATTGCTTACAAGAGAGAAAATGGGCTTCTAGTTCTTTTAAGTTCATATATAATTACATGCGCGGTCAGGGAAAAGGCAGGGATATCATCGATTTCTCGGGGAGCTTAGACATATTTAGGATAGTTGTACAATGTAAGTTTTAAAAAATTGAATTATCTTCTGACACCCCCCCCGATCCTCCGATCCATGCATGTATTAAAAACTCAGAATCCAATTATCATACGAAATATAGCAACTCATCCAATTATAAGGGGGAATTATTTATATATATTTCAATATCAATGTTTTAGTAACTAGATATTTAATTAGGTTTTTTTTTACAATGAATTTAATTTTATCAATATTATCTAATAAATATTAGTTACCATGTTACATTAAAGTTTTAAAATTCGGGGAATTTAAAACAATGTATTACAATTTATAGATATAAAAAAAATCCACTATATTGCTCAGCATACTGAATTTTTTTCAAAAGAGAGAAGATAACCAACTGGTCTGGACTTTAAAATGTCTTTGAAGTTTTACTTCACAGGAAGATCAGTGAGTCAGTGTCTGTGTATAGTATACATACTTTCAGTAGATCAAAAGGTGTGAGTGTCCCAATATTCAACTTTGTAAATTGTCAGTCTGACACCTTGTTCAAGATATTATGCAATTCCCTTATAGGGGTATATGTGGTCTTGAGAGTTTTAAATCCAGTTGAAATATATATTTTTAAAAATATAACATTAATGAATAAACAAAATTATCTTTATATTCATAATTTTAAACGCGTTTTTTATCATTTAAATCAAGTCGGATATTATACATGTTAAATATTTATCAATCCTCCCCCCTCCCCCAGCAGTCGCTGGGTAAAAATAAGTACATTGTATAGTGTTAAATTAAATTAAAAATGGAATGTGGTGATAACGAACACTGTTCAAATAATATTTCACTCTGTTACGGTACTTTAAATTATATACTTTTGAATTTTAACACTGTTCGTTATCACCACATGTCATACATCTACATGTACCTTCTCTTGCACGGCTTAGAATATTGTCATGATATAGTTACATAGTTTTAATAAGAAAAAAATATATCACCTCTCTCTCTCTCTCTCTCTCTCTCTCTCTCTCTCTCTCTCTCTCTCTCTCTCTCTCTTATGTTGTAACTATCTTCCCAAATGTTTATGGAACAAGTCAGGAAGGCATAAACACCCCCTGGATCACAGTTTAATTTTAGCATCTCTTCAATTATAAGCGACATTTCAATTAATAGGCAAACATATTTATTTTCTCTTTCCGTAATAGGTAAATTGTGTACAGGTCGGATAAATGAGAAAAATATTTCTATTAATTATTCAGTAATTGAAAATACGCAATTTATATTTGAATCATGTTGAATCTTTGTGACCTAATAAATTCCACGAAGATGAATGAGCATGCAACCCAAATCATGCGTATAAAATTTTCTTTTTAAAACAAACTTATGAGCTATAAAAACTGTATTTACTGGTTATACAGACAATTGGAACTTGTTGCACGAAAACGTCACTCCATTGAGAACGAACTCCATTAGTTGTCATCGTATAATGGCTGCCTTTACATTCAACATTTTAACTGATCGTATGATTTTTTTACACAATAATTATATTTGTTAAAATTAACGTCTTAAACAATGTCGAGTGCTAAACACAATGTACCGAGTTAAAATTTGGGGGGGGGGGGGGCAGAATTACATGTAGTTTACCAACTTTTGCTTTACACACTTTGAGAAAATCCGGACGACACGTAATCGTTAGACCAATAAGATATTCAAACAAAGACCAATTCTGACTAATCATTTATATCTTGTGTAATATTTGCGTTCACGACCGCATGCGGGTAGACTTTCCAGCCCCGGAGGCTTTCACACTTCTAGAAATTAAGCCCCCCCCCCCTCCTCACCTGAGATTTACCACCCGGTAAAAATGTTCGGCCTTTAAATTCATTTTTCGTTTTTTTCCTTTATTTACTGAAACCAGTATATTGGTATATTGTATCATGGCAAACAAGATAATCTCTCTCTCTCTCTCTCTCTCTCTCTCTCTCTCTCTCTCTCTCTCTCTCTCTCTCTCTCTCTCTCTCCATGCTAACGTACAAATATTTTAGTATTTGAATAAAGTACCACCGGTAACATGTATAGTAATGTTGACAGCGGCTATATGTAAATGTTGGCATAAAAAAAAAATTATTTCTAGTTACGGGATAATGTCCATGGATTCAAATGATTTGAATTGAAGTTCGATATTGAATGATTGTCATTTAAATTCTTAATGAATGAAAGTAAACGCTTAAAAGTAATTTTTAATATCGACGATGTATTGTCTCTTTCTTTGTGTATGTCTACAGATAAAAATCTTTTGTCTGTCTTGGAACAATGAAAAACTCGGAACAAACAGAAAAAGGCGCAGACTATACACACGACCGGCTGACTGCGTCGAGGTGTGAAAACTGACCATCTGTGTATATATGTTGTAGCCTAGGTATAAATAGATGTAAACAACAGGGAAATACACTGTTGAAACAAAAATCTGAATTTTCACTTTTGATTAAAAAACCCATTACGGTTGCCGTGTGCCTTAGGATCATAATCATTTAGAATTTGTCTTAAAAGATTTTTTTTATTTACTTACAACTAGGTCTACTTGCATGTAATGCTTACAAAAGTGGGATTAATTATATCTATTTAATAGTTATTCCACACCGAGGTCAAAAATAAACAAAAATGCATTAATTTTATTAACATAATATTCATGCTTAACATGAATCGTTTCGACATAGCACAGTACTGCAAGGGGTATCAATTTGCAAGTGGATGAGGAAAAAAAAGGGGGGGGGGTGTATTATCCGTACTACATTTTATTTTTCGACTTAAAGTTTGCAGATTTTTTTTTTTAACCCGGGACTTAGTTGGCAGAGATAAACTTGAGACTTAAGCAAAAGAATCGGTATGTAAAAGAGGCAGATTAATAGACAATCAATTTCTTACCCCAATCGATTTTTGATTTATCTCTCTCTCTCTTTTTCTCTCTCTTTTTCTTTCTCTCTCATGAATTTACAAGTGCTAAAAATTGAGGCCAGGAGTCAGAAAGGAATAAACATGTTAAAATTCCCCTATGGCATCACAACCACCAGTTCCAGCATAGATTTTATAATGAACTTTTCTACGACTACATATTATACCAATACAATACAGTCAGAAAGTGATATACATGCAAGGGGTATCAATTTGCAAGTGGATGAGGAAAAATAGGGTGGGGGATGTATTATCCGTACTACATTTTATTTTTCGACTTAAAGTTTGCAGATTTTTTTAACCCGGGAGTTAGTTGGCAGAGATAAACTTGAGACTTTAGAAAAATAATCGGTATGTAAAAGAAGCAGATTAATAGACAATCAATTTCTTACCCCAATCGATTTTTGATTAATCTCAATCTCTCTCTCTCTCTCTCTCTCTCTCTCTCTCTCTCTCTCTCTCTCTCTCTCTGTTTAAAATTTAAAATGCATTCTGCATTATATGTTATTTTGCAAAATTAAAACCCAACATTTGCAATGAATTTTTACATATAATTTTAATAAAAAAAATCAACATATGAGCTAGAAACTCGCACGCTTTCTTCAAAATGTACCTGTGTAGTCAAGCGCGCAGTCATGATACACGGACATGTGTACACGAACAAGCATGAATATATTTTGTGGATTCAGTGTTTAATTGACTGTTTTTCACTTGGTTAAAGCGACTCATGAGACACAAAGAATTAAGAACCCGATTATTTAAACAAGGACTTGTCGTATATCATCAATAAGGAATGTTAATGTACCTTGCTGGTTGGGGGGGGGGGGGGGGGGGGTATTTTCCAATGACTGGCAGAATAAACATATTGACATGCACTTTTTTGATAATCAGATTCAACATGTAAAATTCAGAACTTTCACCTGATAGCTATGGACATTATCATAATTTTGTGATCGTAACATTCATTAACAATAGACGTTAATAAATAAAACATACTAAATAAATTTAACGACATGTTGCATTCTTCTGTCAGGTTGTATCTATGCATAATGTGAATGCCATATACAGCATAATAAAAATAAATATTGAAGAAAAAAAAATATCCTGAAGATTTAAAAATCCGATTTTTTCTCAAATTAATAGTACAGTGGCGGACAGTGGGGTACAGTGCTGGTCAGTGCCCGGTACAGTGGCGGACAGTGGGGTACAGTGCTGGTCAGTGCCCTGTACAGTGGCGTACAGTGGGGTACAGTGGAAGTCAGTAGGACTGTACAGTGGTGTACAGTGGGATACAGTGCTGTTCAGTAGAAATGTACAGTGGGGTACAGAGGGGTACAGTGGAAGTCAGTGAAATGTACAGTGAGGTACAGTCAATGTACAGTGGATGTCAGACAATGTCAGTCAATTTTTGGGAATATCAGTGGATTTTGAATTCAGTAGTGATGATTTTTGCAGGGAAAATACCTTCTTTTTAAACTATAGTTAAGTTTTTTTTCAGAAATGTCATTTGAGTAAGATGTTTGAATTTCAAGGTTCAAATAGAATTGATGCTCTAAAATCCAGTGCTGTCCCGGTGAAAAATTTGAGAGTAAGTCATAGAGTTATAAACTAGATACAGGGATAACAATTATTTGTCATGTAAACAAATCCTATGCCCTGTTTTTGTTTACACATGTTCAATATACCATTTCTTTCAAGCTGACTTGTCTATCTTCTTTTCACTTTAAGCATAAATAAACCGTTCTTAACATTTAACACATTAATTTTAAATCTAAAACTGGACTTGTCACTTCAACATTAAAATTGTGAACATAAGGTTTGTTTACAAAGCAAAAATATTAAGCTCTGTACATGTAGCTCGCGTGTAACTCAACAAATGACACTTAAATTTAGGTTGCCTACCTGTATTAAAAATGCCTTATCAAAGCATTGTAAACATTTAAATTGGAATTTTTTTTACAAAAATCGTGCCAATGCCCCTTTAAAAGTCTATGAATAGAATAAATAACAACAGGAGATAGTGTTCAAGAGGCTTTCTTTGTGCAATATGAATTGGTTAAATGTAAAAAAAAAAAACAACAACAACATTCTACACTTATGAAACCAAAGGACCTAGATTTAAATCTTATGTGATACTTTGCTGCGCAAATTCAATACCCTACTGAGCAATCCAACAAGCTATTGAAAACTATACCAGTATTCTGTAGTTTGCTGGAAGCAAAGAAGGATGGACCCATTGACTTTGGACAGATTAGAGTCTCGTATCATACGAGATTTCGCGTTATGAAATGCATGTCATTTTTTAAATAAATAGAAAAATTATTACTTTTACTATTACATTACTATTATAAGAAATTACATTTTGTTCGTGAAAAAATTCAAATGATGCAACATTGATGGTCATAAATGATGTTTTTAAACTTCGTAACACAGTAAAAATAACAATAATATATATGTAGCTGGTTGTTCCATTTTTGTATTTGCCCTTAGAGTATATTAGAATGTCTTTAATAAATGATTAACAGTTACTACCAAAAATAAGTATAATTTTCAAATGTATTAATATTGAAAGCTAACACATTAAAATAGTTTTTGTTGCACAAAATATCAAAGGTTGATTTTACAATACATGTATGAAAGGTTAAAAAAAGGAGTATTTTATTCCTAAATAATGTTGTATGTGCGGAAAAGAGAAGAAAAAAAGTTTATACATCCCACCAGGAAATAAAACCTTCTTTAGGATTCCACCGCATCAAGAAAAATTCTAGTGTATAGAATTGCAACGGCTAGAGTTAATTTGCCTAAAGATTACAAGTATTAGGAATATGTACACATTTCAATTGTTATTCATTATGAATATCAAGTTTGGTGTATATTTTTATTAGGTCAACTGAGTTGTTCAGGTAACCTGTCGTTATAAGTCTTCGTCCGTTGATGTGTGTCTGTGCGTTTCTTTTTTTCAACGTTGTTTTACTTTGAAAACTACAATGTCATTTGTTACTATGTTTAATTTAAGAGATTTCTAGGATAAGAGGAATCTTAGATTGTAGCATTTATGACCAAATCACCCCCGGGTCCCTGGGGTTCAGGCCCGAGGACAGGGCCAATATCGTGTATGAACTGTATGTATGAACTCTTAAAAATCTTCTCTGCATCCACAATAGAAGGAGATAAACTTAAAAGTTGTTTATAATGCCCATTGAGCCCTTTTTTTTTAAATTGTGAATTTTATTTGATTGAGTAGGACCAACATGGGCACTTAAGGGATTCGAATAACGTATTTCGTTGTTCTAGCGTCGGTTGTTAACAATTCTACATTTTCATTTTGAAAAATACAAGGTAAACTGTCACTTTTCCATATTAAACTAAAAATGTGTTCTATTTTAGGAAACTCATTTAATTTCCTGTGCATGACATGCGTGTAGCATTATACTGTATGCATAATATGAGCATTATAAATGAAACAATATTTTTAAAGATTTAACATCCAAGGCCTGCAGGTCTCATTTTACCAAAAGTTTACAATTTTGGCCTCTGGAGGTAGGAAATAGATAATCCGTGATTCCTCAGTCTCTTGCCCATCCCCTTATTATAAATTAATGTCTTCAAACACCAACAACTACCGGCAGTGGTAACAGTAACAAGAGTCTTTGATTAGAGTTTATACTCCAAAATGAAGCTTACAATGCTAACATGAGATTTCCTAAGATGTAATCTACAGGTGAGCGCCAAGGCATGTTGACCTCTTGTTACAACCTAAACAGTTAGTTGTCACAAATGCGTGAGAACGTTAAAACACAACAAAAGTAAATATTCTTTGAATTTGTATCAATCAGCCTTAAGGACGACTCGCCCAGTGAATGGTATATTGCAGAGTTTAACATACAGCTAATATTTCTTAGTTTTGAAGTCGGGTACAACAATTACATCAAGAACTATCTCAACACAATCGACGACAGCAATACCAACAAAGTCAACTCCAACTGCATCAACAGTGAAAACACCATATAGAAATAGTACGTACCATTTCACGAGCATTTTGCCCCCGAACAGTGCTAAAATAGACTATCATTTTAAATCTTTCTGATCTTCTGATTCGTTTAAAATATGTATTAATTTTAGAGAGCTTCTGATTTGTTTAAAATAGTATTGATTTGATGTTAAAATGGAATGCTATACCAAAAGTTTTGATTGTCTAGCATTTCATCTCTATACTATAACTGAAGACATCATTTTTTGAAGAATTTATCAAGAGATTTTAAAAAAAAGAACCAAAGTTGTTTTTATTTTTCATAGATTTATAACTAATATTTAACGTCTTATTTACATCACTGAACATAATTTATTAGATATTAATGTTTTGTATTAATTATTCAGAAAAAAATAAGCTCTAGATTACTTAAGTGTCTTACTTGCAACCAAAACAGGTTTTCCAATCTCCCGTAAAGAACTTTGAATGGCGAATTTATGTTTCAGAAATCATATTATGATACTTTAACATTTCATTAAATAAATTTGTGTGTTATTTTGAATTGTTATCACTAAACAGATAACTAAAACGTTAATCCTCTTGGTAAAGCGCCTGTACTAGTTTGCAGTGTATATTTTCTCTTTACAAAAAAAACCTAATATTTTTGTAAATTTCTTTAAATGATAAAAAAGGAAAACATTTTCAAAAGTTTAAAAATCTATTTCTTTATAGAAGAAAAGCTTCAGAAATTCACTTCACAGATGTTCAATTTTAATTTTTGTCTTGTTATGACCAATTATTCTATGAAAACATGCGAAGAATCAAAAGAAAATATGTAAAAAGAGAACATATTTAAAGAAGTGAATTCAGAATCAAAAAACATTATGAGAAGAGAGAAGAGACGCTTTGAAATAGTCTTTTGAAAAGAAAAATCCTAGCTTTAAAACATTTAACTCTTATTTTTTAACAAGTGCTTAATGAACGAATAACAACATCGACAACGAGAACACCTTTTCCAGCAATATTAACTTCTACAGCATGTAGTATATGTGTCATTTATTTTACTTTATAATCTATATTACGATCAAATGTAGCGTAACACGTATATGAATATTAAAAAAAGATATATTAAAACCATATATTAAACTTTACAGTAACAGATATATATTGGCACGTGGTTGAATTAAAACTTGACAAACATATGTGTAAATTTATACAATGGCATGTGATTGTATTGTTATTTATTAAAGCACATTTTTACAATTTACTAAACAGTGATATTGTTTTAGTGCGAAGAATTACATATATTTTAATTTCCAGAATCTGCTTAAACAATGCTTCATAATAAATCTAGTTATAACTTTTCTTGTATTGAAATTAGAAAGGCGGTCTAGTATTAGAAGGAGAATAACAACAGCAGCTACAAATAATATTTCGACATCCAAATCGAGCCTACCGGTGCAAATTACAGCCCAAAAGAAACAAATTGAATACTTAACAACACAGGAACAAGCAACACATTCCACGTATTCAGCATTTGCAATGACGATGGAAACAAGGTTAAAAGATATCACATCAGCCTCTTTAGGTACATGTATATGTTTGTTTGTTGTCACTAACAATTAAAACGTAAGCTAATTTTTTATAGAAAGTATATTCAGTCTCTTTTAAAATACTCTTGGTGTTTGTTTGTTTGTTGTCACTAACAATTAAAACGTAAGCTAATTTTTTATAGAAAGTATATTCAGTCTCTTTTAAAATACTCTTGGTGTTTGATCGCTTCTTGCAAACAGGTGAATATTTTTTTTTCAATAACAAGAACATATAAATAATACATAACACAATCAGTAGTCATAATTGACAAAAAAAAAAGAAACCAAAAACATCAGAAGCAAAAAAAATTCGAAATACGTTAAAATCACCCCGACAAATGACAGTGCTTTTGACACAAATACACGATTGCCAAGGTTACAAAACACGTTTTTAAACTGTCTTAAATGTCAACCATGGTGATATGTGTATTATAAAAGCTAGAACAGTCGTTAAACTTAAAGAGTAAAAAATAGCAACAGTAACAGTTAAGATATGGACATATCAAGCCTATTTACAACACAAAACAACCAAACTATATCACAAAACAAGAATTGCCGATACATTCCATGGATTCAGCACTCGGAATCGAACGGATCCAAGACATTGCATCCGTATATATGTTTGCTGTAGTATTAAAAGGTATGCTAAATATATATTTTATATAGAAAACACATTATTTTTTAAATATTCATTAAGGATGACTTCACCTAAGTACATCGATATTTGCGAGAAAATAAACTTCTAAAGATTTCTTCTGTCAATTTCAGAAATGGTCAACATCCAAACTGCAACCTTAGACAATTGCGTTAAATAAAAATATGATGTTACCAAGTACGACTTTGTATTCTTAGACGGGGGCCATCACGATTTCTTAAGTCTTCATACGATAAAAATTAGGTTGTTGAGACTGTCTGAAGCTTAATAAATACTTTGGTACAGATCAAATGCATGATACTTAAATCAATTACGTATCGGAGTTAGTTTTTTTCTCATGTAAAACTCTCTTCAGGTTCTCTACATCTATGTGTGTGACTTTTAAAAATACCAGAGATAACAAAAAGACTCGATTATTACGAACGTTAAGAAAAATAAATACCTAAAAACAAATGCAAATGGTCCTGTCAAAATTACCATAAATGAGGTAGTAAACTACTTTTATATAAGAGAAGCGCGAATCCCCAGTCCTTAGAGTTATCAAATTTAAACAAATACCAATAAATAAAAATAAGGCAAAATTTTAATACTTTGTTTTCAAATTGTATGCTATTTTGATTGAAACTAAGGTTTCAAAACCGATAAATTTGCATATCTACTCTGCTTTATAATGATTGTCAGATACTACAAATCAAAGTTAACGTACAACAAACAGCATTTGATAATCAAATAGCTCGCGGTTCTGCTATTTTAGTTGTTCACTGAAAGCTGTTTAAATGTTTATGAAATGTGTGTGTACTTGTTGAACGTTATTTTTCTACATGTACATACGAATTGCGAGTTGCATTTTTATCACGATTCACGAATCGTGTTTCACTTCCTAATTAGTAATTTCCATATAGAAAATGGTCTCTCTGAGAGGCTGTAAATCTCATTTAAAATATGTCGGACCATATATTTTAATTCAGATTAGATTTTATTTGCCTATTTAAATTTTAAAAGGCCATAAATACACAATAGTTATCTATGATCATGATGAATAAAAGTATTAATTAAAAAAGATAATAAGTGTTTAAGAGGAATGTATCTAAAATAACCCAAATTTAACCAATTCATTATTTTTTTTTCCCGCGTACTTGATAATTGTCAAACATTCTTCCTGGTATTGAACCTGGCTCTTTATTTGTTATATACTCCTGTGACTGGCTTCTTGATAGCCCTATTATTCAAATCTGTATATAATGCTTAAACCATAGATCTGTGCGTGTGAGCATATAGGACGTAGGTTTCGTGTGAATTATATATTTGTAATTTTCGATACGAATAACAGTCCACGGAAATTCACAAGTAAAATATCATTAAGTATATGATACAAAACATAACATGTTAAAGTAAATCCAAGGATATGTTCACTCTTCCAGGTTTTGAAAATTTTATTTTTTTGGCAATTAGGAATATGTTTCCAGGAAGAGATTCGCAAACCTGTTGGAATTATTAGAAACATAGTATAGATGCTAAACAAATCTATCACAACATGAACTTATTTTTAAAAAATCTTATGAGAGAGAGAGAAAGAGAGTGAAAGAATGAATGAAAGAAAAAAAGAGCTGTAAATTTTAAAAAAAACTTTCATGCAAAAGAAAAAATTGTCAAAGAGATTTTGCTATCTTGGATGAGAACGTTTCTTGGCAATTTCATTACAGCGAATAAATTTCTGTCATATTAAATTTTACAGATAGATGCACACAAGTTTGAGGATTTCTTATATCGCCCAACTGTGAAATACATGTGTAAAGGTCAAAAGAGCAATTTGGTTAAAAAGAAGTTTTTTTCAATAGTACTTTGTAAAAACGAAACTTGTAAATTGACGAGAAGTTTTCTAATGATTTGTTTATTCGAAGTTAAAGATAAGTAATTGGGGAAAAACATCTTTACGCAAGTTCTATGGTCAATACAATGACCTTGTCGGAAAGTATTATGTTTCATTGAGACTTACGCTGACTGATCATGACGTTTTTCATACTAGTTAGACCATTAATAATACACCGGACTGACTACGGGTTTTCATGATCTTAACAATGACCACACGGCGGGTGCGACCGGTCGGCAGGAAATGCTTACTCTTCATAGGTAACTGATCCCATATCGAATGTAATGGAGGCCAGTCTTTGCTCATTGTTTGTACTTGACTATCCCAATCAAACCAAATCATTAGTATTTCGGTTTTTTTTTCCTATTTTGACATTAACCTCGATCATAACATGCCCAGTTGTGACAATAAACGCACGGCAGGAGCGAACGGTCAACAGTGGACGCTTTTTTACAACGCACTTTGAAAATTTTTTAAGTGCGTTTGATTTGGGACCATTTTAATGCACTTTAATTTTTTTTTTCAAAGTGCGAAATTATTGATTATATTTACGCACTTTGAAAAAAACAATTGTTGATTTCTTGAACTTTCAGTTAAATTGGTAGTAAAATTAATTCCCATTAAAACGGTCAAGTTAATAAAAAAAATAATATAATTAATTGTCTCGCCTAACTATTACATTAATTGGATTACATTTTAATATCAAATTATATCAAATTATCGAAAGAACTGACGAGATTTAATTTTTTTTACATTTACGAGTTAATACGTTCTGTTTCAAGGAATGACTATGTACCATTTACTTACTGTGAAAATACATGTAATGTGACTCATGGCTAAGTATTTAACTATAGACGCGATTTTTTTTAAAGCAGTAATTCAAAATCATATTGATTCCTTTGAATTTCAACAAAGGCATAAATGTCAATAAGACATCTCCTTCGTATTTTGTTTGTGTGTGTGTATAAAGAATACTTTTTTAAATAAACAAATAGCACTCGCTCACATTACATATTATAGTTCCATATTTCAAAATCCCTGTCTACGCGAATCTTGGGACGAGTACGTAATTTTCTTTTCGTATTGAAGGGCTATTTCAACAGAAGTAGCCGTAAAAGTACTAAGTGTTAAATGTGTAATTATATGTATATAAAGCAATTGGCTGAAATGTACATTTAGTATACAGAAAGTTAAAATAGGATTTCAAAATTGAATAAATTCTTTTAATGATGCATTTTATAATTTTGTTTTCATAATTTGATACTTAAAGATCTTCTTAATTCCACATAAAAACTGAAATTTAAACTAGTAGACTAATTCTTCTCGAACAATTAGAGGTCTTTCCACCTTAATATTTTCTAACAAATTAATAAGGTATAAAAAAAATTATTATGCCTGTGATATGTGTTGTACTGGGAAAAATGAAAACCACAAATCTGTATATGCTTTTTAAGAGTTGTTTTGGTATTTCAAGCTATTGCTTTAAAAAATCCGTGTTGTTTTTTTGAATTTTTTTCCACTTAATCTAAACAAAATTCATGTGCTCACCAAGTTAATATTCTTTACATATTCTTTACACAGACCTAACAATAGAAGAGCATGTTCTTGAGGCTAGCTATCTTTGTACAATATGAATGGGTTGACTGTTAAATCAATTTCCACTTGAGTAAGCACAGGACTTGACGTAATACATGGCTGACCAAATTAAATACCTTTTGGCACAATCGAGCAAGCTATTGAAACCTTTACTATAATTTTGTATTTCAAAAGATATGGTAATTCATAAATTAAGAGATTTCCAAATTACCTTGACATTTGACCTTTATGTCATTTTGTTTGGCCAAGGTAGACACTTCCATCCCAAGTAAGCTGAAGTCTCTATGACAAGTAATAAAAAAGTTGGAGTTGATTTAATGGAAATTTAAAAACTTTCAGGGGCAATAACTAATAGAGGGGGCCTCAGATCCTTTCAGTATAAATAGTTTGAAGAACCCTCCAATTTTACTTAAGAAACTGGTAAAAGTTTTAAGTTTCTATCTCTTATGGTTTTAGAGGAGTAGCGATAACAAACATTTCCTTCTCAAATCCTTCTCAGACTGAAAGTTCTGGGAGTGTTTGACGCCGGGTCAGTTGGTAACCTAACTTTTAACGAGCAATTACATAAAGATTAAATTGTTTTCATAACCCTAATAGCAAAAAAGTGACCCCGAGGTAAATAGAAAAAAAGAAGAAGAATAAAAAATCAAAAGGTCTTTCACCTTGAAGGTGAAAAGACTTAACAACGACTGAATTAAATTCAAAAGCTGGCGACCTTATACTTATATATCATAAACAGGGTTAGAACAATGTTTTAACGTTTATTAATACATCGTTAGTTCGTTTAAGAAAAAAATGACTTTAAAATTCGTTATTTATACTTTTCTGTGGTGTTAAATTGATTTGAACAATCATCGCTCTATTTCCCGCGAAGTTGGGAAGGAAAGACATATGGAATATATATGTGCTCTATTGAATCTTTTTGGTGTTTTTTTTTCAATGGCTGCGGCATCCCCTTCAAAGAATTGCTCAATAAATTCGACATTACTACCTGATCTCTAATAAACTGGCAAACACAATTCATCAGGTCTCGGGGGGGGGGGGGGGGGTACCTAAATCCAGCGGTAGGATTAATGCTCAATGTAGGAAGCTAATCCAATATGGATTATCGCTTGAGAAACGGTCTTCGCAATACCAGATGGTGCTTTTATCTCCATTGCTGAAATAATGGATCGCCGAATCGTTTCATTGAAAACGAGATATCAATCAATATTTCATTTATAAACACAAATATAAATCTAAACAGTTAAAATAAATAGGAATATTATTTTTTTTTTCAAAGTGCGTTAAGTGTAATGATGTAAATAAATGGTTGTCTACACTCATAACGCACTTTGAAAAATATTTCAAATTGCGTTGTTTGGACTAAAAATTAACGCACTTTGAAAAGATTTTTCAAAGTGCGTTAATTTTGCCCAAAATTTAACGTACTTTGAAAAAAATTTCAAAGTGCGTAATTTTTTTTCAAAGTGCGTTGCCACAATGCTTACTCCTCCAGGGCATCTGATCCCACATCTATCTTTTAGAGGTCCATGTTGCTCTGCTTTAAACTCGTATTTCGCTTTAAAAGATTTTTGAGATGGTTAACAGTTCATTATTGTGCTTTTCGGTTAAAAAAATAAATTGTATAGTAATGGTAAAATAACAATTTAAATTAAAAGATATTAGATTAATAGTAGATTCCAAAATCATTTCAACTATGAAACATATGCTGAAATGTAAGATTCATTTCTAAAAGTAAAAAAAAGTTATGGATACAGTAAATGAAATACTTGTAAAAACTGTAATATCAGTATTTTGTTAAATTTGTTATGCTAAATGACTGAAATCTTCCCCAATCGTTTCTAAACTAATAGCTAATTGCCAGTATTATATTAAATTTTTGAAGTGTAGAGCATTAACAATTGGACAGCATTAATTTTGCCTTCAATTATCAATAGTTTAAAAGCTTGCTATTGCTAATTTTGGGGACTAGTGAAACTAATGAGAAACTCACACCACTAATGTTAATTTGTGAGGAAGAGATACATATAACTACATGTAAACTCATAGACAGTAAAAAAAAATGGGAACTAGTTAAACTAATGAGAAACTCACACAACAACTTTAATCTGTGAGGAAGTGATATATATATAAATACATGTAAACTTATAGACACTATAGGATGGGAAAAGTTGAGCTATTACATCAACTACAAAGTTGCTACAACTAGTTTCAGTTTCATAACCCAACATTCAACTCCAAAAAAAGGTGAAGATGTATCCGTCAACAAATTGCCCATCTTCTTTACCTCAGGTGGCACGGGACAGTTTTTTTTATACAATTCATTGTAGCCAAGGGATGCATGTCTTCGGAATTCTGTAACTAGAATTTCCTCAGTTTCCATTCAACACAAATATCCTTATTTCACTCTTTATAAGGCAAATCACCAATTTCTGAAGAAAATTACTAGTCAAAACCTGTAAAATTCTCTACATGCTGGTTTTTAATGAGATTTTGACCCTTTAATGAGATTTTGACCCTTTCATAATTTGCAAATTTTTCATGATTTTTCAGCTTTTTAGACCTCCTCCAGCTAATTCCCTGCAGAGGGTTGTACTTCCGTACCGCGTTCATGTTGCACTATCACATGTCAGAAACTTACTGGTGTATAGTTAACAATTTCCCATCCACCTACTTTTTGTGTTATTTTACCTCCCGTCTGTAACTTGCAATTTCACAGTGTAAATTCAACACAACAGTCATAGCCACAGGTTTCTTATTAAGGTCTTCCGTTTCCAACGGAAGACCTTTCTATTATTGTGCTGGTTAAGATTATTCTTATTTTTCTTTTTTTTTTTTTTTTTCTTCCTAGACGCGAACTTTGAGGCTTCATATCGTGCTCATTTCTGAACGGTTTTTGCTCAAATTTTCAGGGCTAATGGACTTTACAAAACACTATCTTCATCAATTCATAAAAGTTAGAATTCCCTTTCCGGTAACGAGTTATTCCCCTTTTAAATTTTTTTAGGGCCTTTGGTTTCCAGACAAAGGCTCCGAGACTATGATAGCAGGGAATGGGAATCCAACGAATTTGAATAGCAGAGACATTGTAGTGGTGCACATTAGTTTTTGTTTTTAGATTACGTTTTTTATTTAGGAAAAGGTAGGGGGTCAAAAAACAGGATTCCAAAAAGTGCAAAAATTTAGACATATTTTCCTTTATATCTTTTTAACGAAAATTATTTTGTAAAGACATGTAGAATAAAAGTTGTGCAGAATATCAAGGGCTTTCATTTAACACCAATAAAAAAGGGCTGGCCCCTTAAATTAAGGGCCAATAGCCTCTAAAAGTTTTTGCTTAATAACTCAAAAACGGTTAAGATTTTGATATGGCTGTCGCTGGAAAAGTTGCTTGTTGGGATCTCATAAAGGTCGTAACAATGTTATTTTGTAAGTGATTTGTGTAGTATGAGTGTAAAAAGCTTTACATGTTGACATGTACCTGTTTTTATTTGACAAGTTAACGAAAGTCTTTGTGCGTACAACTGGCATAAAGTTGCCGCAGAAAGTATGCTGGTTTATACAGGAGGCATTAATTCATAAGAATTTTTGTTGTTGTTGGAGTATAAGCTTTTCCTTTAGGAGTTAAAGTCATTGTTGTTAAGTTCTTATAGTGCACAATCATTAAAAACGGCAATTGGAAAACAAAACATTCTTTTTCTTTTCTAGTAAACCACAAAATTTGGAATTAAAAAACTCTGTGCATTACATTTTAGTTATTAACTCCATGCATTTAAAATCTACCTTGAATCAGAGCTGCATGTGTGTGTGTACCATTACGTAAGCTCTCCCTTGCCCGCGGCCGAGAAAATCGGTTACCATGCTCGCGGCTGGACTACCTAGCGGTCAGCGGTTATCTAATACACGAGAGTTGCGTCTCTCATATATGAGTTTATTTAGCCACGAACTCAAGAATTGTTTTAGTTTTGATTACACAAAATCTTTTGTGGATTAAACGAGTGGATGTCAAGTAAGAAATAGTTCATTTAATTAATAAAAGCAATGTCATTCTCTAAAGCAATAAAAGACATAGATCAATTGTGGGGTTTAAGTTTAAAATATATAGCTTCTATTTGATAGAGTAAGGTCATTATACTGCAAACTTTTCAAATCTTCCTTGGTTCTGAGCTGTGCGTTTCTGTGCGTTGTACCTTTACGTAATCTATTCTTCGTCCACGGCCGAGGAGATCAGCCACGGCTGCATTACCTAGCGGTAAGCGGTTATTTAATACACAAGATTCGCACACCGCGACTTACTCTTCCATGCATATGAACGTATTTGAGTTAATATAGCCGTATATACAAGAACTATTTTAATTTTATGTTATAAAAGTTTGTCCTACTTGTATATATATTTAATTAAATATTTGAGTGTAAATGAATATTAATGAACGATATTACTCCAAATCGGAAAAATCGTAGACATAAACTAATGGTTCGTTTGTTCAGGTAATTAAAGTACTTTAAAAACTGTACAATTAATGTTTTAAATCAACACGTCCCCTTCAAATATTAAACCTTTAAATGATGATCATCCCTCGCACATGGCTGAGGAGATCCGGCGCGAGTGGATAAGTGATCCGCCGTCGGTTCGTATTCTTCTACATGTACCTTATGACGCGTTTATGTTTCATATTTTGCAGGGACACAACTATATTTTATTATGTTTTCAACTATTATATTGGTATAAGACGAAAATATAAATTGATTTTACTTGTACAGTTGATTAAGCATTGATTTATACGACAGCGTACAAGGTAGTTTAAACATGAAATCAAATTATAATCAAAGTTCCATGTTTGCGGTAGGGGTTAGCACGATAAAGGAATGCCCTGAATTGAGGCATTCGATTATTATTTTAAAAAATATTCACATGAGTTTAAACAACTTTAGATTAGATTCTATCGGTCACATATTAATCACTTCTGTAGTTTCATTGTGGAAGCGAACTCATTGCTGCCCCCCCCCCCCCCCTTACCTCCCGCCCCGCTGACAGGTGCTCGCGCTGGATTTTTTTTAATTGGAGAAAAGATAACAAGATCTGTCGAAAATCATTTTTGGTGGATTCTTCTTATGTGTGACATTTTGTTTCACTTTCCCACCCCTTTGTTTATTCGGCCAGTCTGTGTTAATTCAATTGCCGCATGCGACCGAGAATCTTGTGTCGCTTCAGCGCACACAGCTCAGAACATTTATAGCCCCAGGTCATCAATTGTTATGTAATTGAGTAACAGTTGGAAGGGTGATTTTACTACATAAAATAATAAAATCATAATATAATCCATTTGAATTGAGTACCATGCGTATAGATTCCCATAATAATAATTTTTTTTATTTCCTCTCTATGTTTACATTTAATTTTGTTCAAATAATTAATAAACTTTCTTTCATTTAAATTGTGTGCTTCATCAAATTCTTCATCAAATACTGATTCCGATTACCTTGAAGTCATTAATTTTCCATTGGCTTTTGACAAAAGAGAGACGCCTGACCATCCAATGAAAACAAATACACAGAGTTTGATTGACAGGTTCAGCCAGGTGCAGGTCTCACCCGATGTCCGAGGTTATGTGTGCTGTTTGTACACAGCCGAATGGTCTCAGTAAGAGTTATCAGTAGGAGTTATCGATGTAAATAAATAATAAAAATACATGCCTATCAAAACATGATCGTGCAAGTTAAAGTTGATTTAGGTTTGTTCCTATAGAAATCATGTTTCACTAACTGTATTTAATATTTTTTATGTATAGCGAATTTTAATATTGTTTCAGTACTGAAACATCGCATGAAAACGTTAAATATACATTTACTCTGTAACTAGTCGTCTTTTAATACATATACCTTTCTTTTGTTTGTTAAAAATTCGTTCAATTTTGTTAAAGTAATGTAAAACACGGGCGCCATTTTGAAACAATTAACTTGTCAGAGAGTTCCGAATGAAATCTGATGAACATTTCACACGGTTCTCGCACGCTTTGCCCGAAACGCTAAACGGTTTACATGAAACTCTAAAAGGTTTACACGAAACGTTTCTCGCACGTAGGCCGCACGCTTTTTTGGTGTAGTAGTACGTTTTAGGGTCTGTAAATTTTGTCAGCACGCAATTTTAAACTTGCACACAAAAATTTAGAAATATTTTAAGTGTTTTGTAGGCGGGTTTAGTTTAAAAAAGAAATACACTTCCTGACATGAATCACGAGTACATACTGTTTATAACAATGCTTGCTACCCTTTGAAAATTTAACTCGCCATTAAACATTTCATTTTTTAAAGAATGTTTGAAACGATTACATAAACTCTGCTCGACAAATAGTTTTCCTAAAATATTTTCTTCCTTTCTTTGTTCAAAACACGTTTTATATACAGGCTTTCAATCACAACACGTTTTTATAACAAAAGCAGAACTGAAAGTATAGTCATTATAATCGTTTAACACCATATAATATATATTTTCAACTCGCAGCAACAACGGAAGACCTACTCGGGGCTTTGCCACGAGCTCTGCTCTAGTTTTACTTCTGATTTTCATGTACCTAACATATGGGGCCTACATATTGCATATCAATTTCAACAAGAGACACCCCTCTAGCTAATGATAATCATAAAAAATCATTTCATGAATTTTAGCAACACTCATAAGCCTTCAAGTACAGCAACTGTCCCTTGCTACCTCAGATAATACACATCTTTTACGTGCAATGCAGATAGAATGTATTGCTTATATTGTCCTCACACTTTTCAACAAAAACAGATACCTACACCAGACTCTTCAAGCTTTAGGTATATATATGCCGCCATCACAATCAGATTTTTTTTTACCTGGCAACATCATTAAGCTTGTATTTCGAGTTACTTCAAAAAATCTCACTGTAGCAGAACTTGCATTAGCCATCTTTTTATTAAGGTCTTCCGTTTCCAACGGAAGACCTTTCTATTATTGTGCGGGCAAAAAATTAAGATTATTCTTATTTTTCTTTTTTTTTTTTGTTTCCTAGACGCGAACTTTGAGGCTTCATATCTTGCTCATTTCTGAACAGTTTTTGCTCAAATTTTCAGGGCTAATGTACTTTACAAAACCCTATCTTAAGCAGTTCATAAAATGTAGAATTCCTTTTCCGTTAAAGAGTTATTCCCCTTTTAAATTTTTTTAGGGCCTTTTGTTTCCAGACAAAGGCTCCGAGACTATGATAGCAGGGAATGGTAATCCAACGAATTTGAATAACAGAGACATTGTAGTTGTGCACATCTGTTTTTGTTTTTAGATTACGTTGTTTATTTAGGAAAAGGTAGGGGGTCAAAAAACAGGATTCAAAAAAGTGCAAAAATTTAGACATGTTTTCCTTTATATCTTTTAAACGAAAAACATTTTGTTAAGACATGTAGAATAAAAGTTGTGCAAAATATCAAGGGCTTTCATTTGACACCAATAAAAAGGGGCTGGCCCCTTAAATTAAGGGCCAATAGCTCCTAAAAGTTTTTGCTTAATAACTCAAAAAGGGTTAGGATTTTGATATGGCTGTCGCTGGAAAAGTTGTTTGTTGGGATCTCATAAAGGTCGTTACAATGTTATTTTGTATGTGATTTGTGTAGTATGAGTGTAAAATGCTTTACATGTTAACATGTACCTGTTTTCATTTGACAAGTTAACGAAAGTCTTTGCGCGTACAACTGGCATAAAGTTACCGCAGAAAGTATGCTGGTTTATACAAACGGCATTAATTCATAAGAATTTTTTTTTTTAGAATACGTGCTTTATTTTAGGAGTTTAAGTCATTGTTGTTAAGGTCCTTTAATGCACAATCCTTAAAAACTGGATTTGGGAAACAATTCATTGTTTTTCTTTTCTAGTAAACCACAAAATATGGAATTAAAAAAAAAATATATGCATTACATTTTAGTTGTTAACTCCATGCATTTAAAATCTACTTTGAATCAGAGCTCTGTGTGTGTACCATTACGTAAGCTCTCCCTCGCCTGCGGCCGAGAAAATCGGTCACCATGGTCGCGGCTGGACTACCTAGCGGTCAGCGGTGATCTAATACACGAGAGTTGCGTCTCTCATATATGAGTTTATTTATCCGCAAACTCAAGAATTGTTTTCGTTTTGATTACACATATTTTTTTATGGATTAAACGATTGTGTGTCAATTAAGAAATCGTTCAGTTAATTAATAAAGGAATGTCATTTTCAATCTAAAGCAATAATATACATAGATCAATTGTGGGTTTTTAAGCTTAAAATAAATAACTTCTATTTGATAGAGTAAGGTCATTACACTGCAATCTTTTCAAAGCTTTCTGGGTTCTTAGCTGTGCGGGTTTGTGCGTTGTACCTTTACGTAATCTATCGTTCGCCCACGGCCGAGGATCTCAGCCACGGCTGCACTACATAGCGGTTATTTAATACACAAGATTCGCACACCGAGACGCACACTTCCATGCATATGAACGTGTTTGAGTTAATATAGCCGTAAATACAAGAACTGTTTTAATTTTATGTTATCTAAGTTTGTCCATTTTGTATTTATTTAATTAAATTTGAGCGTAAATGAATATTAATGAACGATATTACTCCAAATCGGAAACACCGTCAGACATAAATTAATGGTTGGTTTGTTTATGTAAAATATTTTATAAACTGTACAAATAATGCTTTAAATCAACAACAACAACCCCTAAATATTAAACATTTAAATGATGATCATCCATTGCACATGGCTGAGGAGATCCGGCGCAAGTGGACAAGTGATCCGCGGTCGGTTCCTGATCTTCTACATGTACCTTATCACGCGTTCATGTTTCATATTTTGCACGGACACAACTATATTTTATTATGTTTTCAACTATTATATTGGTTTAAGTTGAAAAGATAAATTTATTTTACTTGTACAGTTGATTAAGCATTGATGTATACGATAGCGTACAAGGTAGTTTAAAAATCAAATTAAATTATAATCAAAGTTCCATGTTACATGTTTGCGGTAGGTGCTAGCACGATAAAAGAATGTCCTGAGTTGAGGCATCCGATGATTATTTAAAAGAATATTCACATGAGTTTTAAACACTTTAAATTAGATTCTATCGGTCACATATTAATCACTTCTGTAGTTTTTCTACATGTTCGTTTCATTGTGGAAGCGAACTCATTGCTGCCCCCCCCCCTCCTCCCACCCCGCTGACAGGAGCTCGCGCTGTATTTTTTTTTTTTTTATTCGCGAAAAGATATCAAGATCTGTCGAAAATCGTTTTTGGTGGATTCTTCTTATGTGTAACATTTTGTTTCACTTTCCCACCCGTTTGTTTATTCGGTCAGTCTGTGTTAATTCAACCGCCACGTGCGACCGAGAATCTTGTGTCGCTTCAGCGCACACAGCTCAGAACATATATAGCCCCTGGTCATCAATTGTTATGTTTATTGAGTAACAATTGGAATGGTGCTTTTACTACATAAAATTAAAAAAAAATCATCCAGAAAAAATGTTACCGTAACTCAATAGTCAATACCAAAAATAAAATCCGCATGATTACAAACTGAAATCGGGTTTTCAGTATTCGGCGGGATTTGATTTTTCTTCTAACATTAGTATTTTTATTGGTTTCAGAGAATACGATGTAAAAATACAAACAGTAAATAAATCTGATATTATTTACGTTGATAATGTTGAAAAATATTTAAAATCAAATTAGTCACATTCGTTAGAAAACAATGTTATACAAACATCCGTTAATTTTTTTCCTATGTCGTATCATTCGCGTAAATAAATATGTTCTGTACATATCCATGCACCTCAGAAAAAATTCAAATGATCAAACAAAAAAGAAAGTTGTAATTACTATTTCGGATTTTTTTTTTCAAAGTAATTTAACATTGTATTGAAAAGAACAAGAAATAAAAATGATTTAATTTTTTTGACCCAATCTTCGTATATATTACCGGCGCTCCTTACATGTACATGTATAACGGCGTACAGTGAATAGATTATCATGATCTATTTGAATTAAGTACCATACGTGAAGATTCCCATAATAATTAATTGCATGACTGTGTACATTGTAGGCAAATCCCTGTGTGTTAATTCCTTCTAAGACTCTTTGTTTTCCATTAACAGTGGTTTAAATAATTTTCAGATAATTAATAAAAATTTTGTTATTTGCAATTGAATTGTATGCTTCATCAAATACTGATTCCGATTACCTTGAAGTCATTAATTTTCCATTGGCTATTGACAAAAAAAGAGACGCTTGACCATCCAATGAAAACAAATACACATAGGTTGATTGACAGGTTCAGCCAGGTGCAGGAGACACCCGATGTCGGAGGTTATGTGTGCTGCTTGTACAAAGTCGAATGGTCTCAGTAAGAGTTATCGATGTAAATAAATAAAAAAATATATATGCTTATCAAAACATGATCGTTTATGTTACAGCAAAGTACATTGAAGCGTTTAATAGGGGTTTACTCCAGAAAAGTTTCTACCTAATGTTTTCACTGACCTTTGTCCAATCAGAGCGTAGCTGGGGGGAGTTAAGACATTGCCGCTCGTGACTTGAATGGGAGAAAGAAAAGAGAGAGAGAGAGAGAGAGAGAGAGAGAGAGAGAGAGAGAGAGAGAGAGTTGAGTAAATTATAAGTGGTGCCGATAAAGGAATAATCATTAGTTATAAACTTGCAAACAAATTAATTAAGGTCTGTATATAAAAATTACATGTATATCCTATATTGTATAACTTTAAAGCTTTTTAAAGAACGATTGTGAAAATTTCTTTGGCCGCGCGCCGTCGACAACATGCACATGGTTAGAATGACGTAGCTTATATTCAACTAAATTTCCTAGCATGGAGTCCGAGAATACGGACATTAAATATTTTAAAATGCGAACGAATAATCACTTATGAACATGATGAATTTATATGTAGTGTAAAGGAAAGGCAACGAAGGCGGATGCTTAGTGGAAAAGTAAAATGTCTAAGGTAAAGAATGTTTCACACTGAGTAACCATGAAGAAAGTTTTTATACAAAGTAAATTTACAAACTATGTTTAATTCCAGGAAGATTCGGCAAACTTTGATTTAATTATTAACGGTAACACTTGTAATAAAAACAGTTTCTTAAATATTCGTACAGTCTTCTATGTTTGAAATTACCTTATCCTATTACTGATCTTTATATAGACATCGTTGTTCCCTGGTTAAAGAATTTCAAAACACTTCAAAGTTTCATAAATTTATAAGATATACTATGTCCCGAGTTTTTTCTTCCACCACCTTTGTGCTCAAACTACGTTCATCCACTTATATGAAAAATGTCCAGATTATATGTGTTGAAACGCCCCATCTACCGCTTCAGGTTTCAATACACATCCCAATGTTGAAAGTCTACGGGGATTTTGCATTGCATCAGCCATTAATAAGCCCGGATGATAACGTTTAAAAATTGCGCGAGTTATCCCGAGTACTTCCGAATGGAGAAAAGATGTAAACATTTCCCATTATAAATCTCCGTAAGAAAATTGTTTTCGTTCCTGTGAAATTTTATGAGTGAAAATTGTTCAATGAAGATATCTTGGATATATTCCCTTTCATCAATTGAAAATGAATTGAAGTATCAGTGAGTTCCGAATGAAATCTGATGAATGTTTCACGCGGTTCTCGCACGCTTTGCCCGAAACGATTTACACGCTTTGCCCGAAACGCTAAACGGTTTACACGAAACGCTTCACAATCACACGAAATGCTAAACGGTTTACACGAAACGTTTCTCGCACGTAAGTCGCACGTTTTTTGGTGTAGTAGTAGGTTGCACGGTCTGTAAATTTTGTCATCACGCAACAATTCTAAACTTGCACATAGTTTTCAAAAATTCAGAAATATTTTTAAATAAAGAAGTTTTCTTAGAGAAAAGGTTACGTGTTTTGTAGGCGGCTTCGGTTTTTAAATCAAAGTACTGATGTACTGACGAGAGTTGATTTTTTCGAATATTATTTATTTTAAAATCAACGATATGCTAGTTTGCTTGGCAAGTAGTTTATAATCTGCATTTGAATTATGCAGATTTTTATAATATGAATTCTCTGACTTTTCCGACTAGAATTTCGAAAAAACCTCTGATGAATCATGTTGTGTAATATTTCAAAATAGAATTGATTTCATCAAACTATGTTTTGGTATTCCAAATATTTCAAAAATTGTATGGATCCAACCAATAATGAACTCTAGTCTCGTTGAACCAGATGCTTGGCTGTCTCCGTTAATCTCCGACAAGTAAGAGATACCAGGTCACGTGATAGCTTGATGATGCGACCTCTAAATATAGACTCTCTACTTGCCGGAGATGTAAGGAGACAGCCGATGGTTGAACGAGACTATATATTGAACTCTGGCGTAGGAATACACACGACGAAAAAAAACTTCAAATTGTTCGTATCATTTAAAATCTGATTATTTCCAAGGTATTTATAAAAAAGTTTCCTTTAAAAAAATGCTTCATTATTTTCAAGAACTAAGTCTTGTCGGCGGCGATGATTTGTGCTTAGGTGCAAACACAGTTTCAGTTTCGGTATGCTAGAGTAACTGCATAGGAGAGTTGATTAAAATCAACTCCCAAAAAACACAATTCCTCACATCAATCATGAGTACATGTAACAATGCTTGCTACCCTCTGAAAATTTAACTCGCCATTAAACATCTCATTTTTTAAAAAAATGTTTGAAACGATTACATAAACTGTGTTCGACAGATAGTTTTCCTAAAACATTTTCTTTCTTGCTTTTTCAAAACACGTTTTATATACAGGCTTTCAATCACAACACATTTTTATAACAAAAGCAGAACTGTAAGTTTAGTCATTATAAATTATTGACACCATATCACATACATTTTCAACTCGCAGCAACAACGGAAGACCTACTCGTGGCTTTGCCACGAGCTCTGCTCTAGTTGTAAAGTTGCTATTGTAAATAAATGGAGAATATCCAAGAGTTCGGCCTGCATAGAGACTACAGAGACCTTCAGGATGACAACACACTTGTTCGTTGTACAGCGGTTCTACCACTGGCATGCCTTAATTGATGATTACTGGCCACCATCCCTAGCAAATGTACCAGACTTGGAATCACATCCAGCCCGTTTGTTTTAATTTTGCAGGAAGCAATTTTAGTAAGGATGAAAAGTATGCTACGGGTCGTAACATAGGAACACAGTCAATATCATCATTCCATATTATTAGAAAACGATCCCAGCATCTAAACCCTCAACTATCATAGTAACTCTTTATCCAGTATTGATGTAATCGACAGTAAATCAGAGTTAGTTCTTATTTCCGGAATTATAGCAAAGATGATTTTCACTTTGTATATTTATCGCACAAACATGGGGGCAGTAAAAACGATAAATATAAGTAAGTTTCGTTCGTTTTCTCTTCTTCTCTCGCTCTTTGAACTCTCAATTCACTCCTCCAAAACTATGAAATTAAGGAAATTTGTTTATTTTTTGTTTGTTACTAAACTAAGGCTCAAAAGACAATAAACATCCCCACAACCACACCCACTCCCAGTTCAGGGGGTCATTATTTACTCGAAAGTTCCGTGGACTCATCTAGTTACTGAGTATGTAAGACCATCTAACCACGAGGAAGATCATAACCCAGACAGTCATTAAAGTTTACTAAATAGTTTATAATTTAAAAATCATAATTATATTCATTTTAAAAAGTCACATTTGTCGGCATTGATAGAAATCATGTAAACAGTGTGAAAAAATATATATTTTTTTAAAAATCAAGAGACAAGCTTAGGAACCTGAGAAAGTTACTATGGTGTTACTGGATAATTTGTTTTAACTTTTTAACAGGTTTCCTTGATGCTGCTCAAAACACTTGAACATATTATGTCAAATCTTGAAGATCGATAAAAGGTGAGATCTAACGACATTTTTTTTCAGGACATACTGTACATTATTTGTAGTTCAAGAAGCACGATGATCGTAAAATGGATAAAACAATGATGTATACAGTGCTGGATTTAATTTCCACTACATATGCTTATATGTTGGCATTGGTAAAGTTCTTCCACCAATTGTCAAATAGTTATGTTGACTTGTCACATTTTTAAATCGACTTGTCAGATTTTTGCTACATGTTATAAAACTTTTGATTTCAAAACCTGTTATTTCATTTATCTTCAAAACAATTAATCCGATGTACGATGCTTATCACCAAGCAATGATCCCGTCTTAATATTTATCATAGTCCAAACTAAACCTTTCGATAAAAATTTTTAATTTACATGTACCTGTTACAAATGTTGTTACTTCATGCCTTATTTAAAATAAAATAATTAATTACAACTTCTTCTTACAACAAACTATTCACATTTGTTGTAATGAGCAGTTCGTGAAATTTTTACACAACCAAATAGAAATAGAAAACAAGTTTAAAGATTTTACCGGCATCTGGTGTAAGGTCTCAAGAAAATTAAAATCATGGCAATATAATACCCCCTCCCCATGAATTTATCAACCAAGATGCATACAGGGTTTGACAGTCACCTGAGTAACAGACTTTAATTTAACCTGTCATATGGTCTCAGTTTAGCATTTTAAGGTTCATTTAAGATAACAACCTCTTATATGAGTATAATGTTTTAAAAACATTTATTCATGAAGAAGGGGGAGGGGGTGGGTCAAGTATTGGAAGAATCTCAAATTATATATAATCTAGCTCCAGGTATAATCTTTAGGTAAAAAAGAAACCAGCAGGCCTTTAAAGGTGATCTTTTACAATATAACGTAGTATTTATAATGCATATGGCATGCATACAGTTCATTTAATAGGAGGCCCAAAGAACATCTGAGTCGTGCATTCAGTTTATCTCCTCCTGCCGTTAATAGAGAGAAGTTTCAAAGATTTATTATATTTTCACAATATGACCTTATTTGCCCCGCCCTAAGGCCGGTGACCAACCATGAACTTCATAGTTCTCGTAGAAGGCTTTATTGACATCAAAACAATGCATTTAGTTGTTTTTTTTAATTTAAAAATATAATGTAGAAGAGAAAAAGATTTTCTAAAGATGTAATACATTTTCACTATATGTACATGTACATATTGGTCGCACCTTTGTGCATAAACTTCATGACCCAAGTGGCATAAATTTTATAATTTTGGCACAGGACTTTATAGACATACATGTATTACATGTAATCAAGCATTCAATTTTTCCAACATGTGTGGGATTATATAATTTTTTTTTACTTTGGCCCTTTTTTGCATATTAGGCCCCGATAAAGAGTCCCTGGATGAGGTATAGTAAAAAATTTCACAATTTATATACCTATTATCCTACATATGCTTCAAACTGAAAATACTAGTAATTGGCCACATAGTTTTCAAGAAGATGTAAATTTGATGATGAACGACGGACGAAGACGTTTGACCTGTCACTCAGGTGACCTAAAAACAATTTAATTAAATCGGTCACATGTCTGTGCATGTAATAAGAAACCCGTGATTTTTATTTTCAAAATTTTAAAGAGGTAATTTTTAAGGGATCATTCGATTTCCATATAGTTTTATTGATTATATTAGTAATCATTTGGAGTGGCAACAAGTTCAGAGCAAAGAAAACTACAATCTTTGAAACGATACATACGTTTTATCAGTAACTCAAATGTTGTTGTTTATTTCTAAGGATAGAGTATATTTTAGTTGTCCTTAACTAATTAAAGTCAAACATTTCATCTATGATATCTAACTCAACTACAAAGAGAAGGTCAAAGTGAAAAGGAAATACAAAATTTAAACAAAATGTAAATAAAAAAAATCTTTAAACGAACCGCACAACACTATTAAGTATTCAACTGTTAAGAAACTAATTTTACCTATCTATTAGATGACATTTTAAACATTATGTGGTCCATATCAATCTACACGTTATTGAGTTTCTTAAAGTGGTTTGACAAAATATATTAAAGAATATAAACTATTCTTATAAATGACACATGGTGATAACAAACAGTGTTCAAATCATTAAAGCATGTATTCAAATAGATTTTGCCCTCTCTTTATCAGTTTTAAAATAAGTACATTTATATCTTGAAATTCGGTTGGATAAAGTTGTTAAACTATGTACCAAGCTATAGAATATATACGTATTTCCTTGTTTGTGAGTATAAAACTCGAGTATCCTTGGCGATCTGCTGTAGTGTGCTTGGTTAGTGGCGTTGAATACAACATTCATTGGTATTTATCTTCTCACGCAAATTGATGGTGATTTTTACGGGGGCTTTTTTCTTGCTGGTTTCTCTGGGTAAGTAATGTTAGCTCAACAAAGTTGAAAGCCAAATAAGCTTTTCTAATCAAATAAGTTCGAAGTCAAGAGTCGTTTTATATTATTTTCGTCATGTTTATCGGTGTTGATTTTTCACATCTTCATCTTATTGAACTACTTTTCAATTTCAATTATACTTAGTTCAAAGTATATTTTCGATCACTTTTAATTCGTACAAATAAAAACATAGGAATTCTTTCAAGTCTTAAGGATACAAAAAATAAGTTAAGATGTTTTTATATTCTTATATTCTATATTCTTATATAGTCAATTAGCAAGAAGTATCAAATCTTTTCAGTTGTAATGTGAATTCATTTTTGTTTTCTAACCATGTTCTAACCATGTTCTTTTGGGTGAGAAATTGATCTTACCTGAGATTTAAAGTTTCAAATGTATTTTGTGTCACCCCGTACACAAGACAAATTAAAATGCTAATTTCATATAGTAAATACACTATACTGGGTGAACACTTGGAAGTTTTGTTGAGTTTATATTCATTGACCATCTTGATATCTCCATGATAATACATTTTGTTTAATAATCAAGTGTATTTTAAAGCTTCTTGATTACGATTTTGCATGCATCAGTTATATAATACACAAAATGAGCAAGAATACAAGTCAGAAAGGTAAAACTTTATATTATCTGAGTAAACTTTCAAAAAAGAAATTGTCTAAGCCCTCTTTTTCATAGGGAGCAACTAAATGCTTTGCTTTATCTAGGTAATTGGATTACTTAGAAATTAAATGTATTATGTGATTAAATATTTCCTTCTCTTAGGTTGGCCAATATCTAACTCTCTGAAGTTTATGAAACCTTATATTCACCAACACGTGCACGGAAACCCATAAATGAGATTAATAAAATTATCAAGTTCATAATTAAAATATTCGAATTAAAAAAAAAGTTGAATTTGTGAAACCACGGGTTTTTTTTTTTTAACTCGGTGGAATATGTTTTGGATATAATAGACTTCGATTATACTAGGTATCTTTGTGTGACTAGTAGCCATGCACCCACGAATACTTGAATCAAAAAGATGATAACTTGATTACCGTTTTATATTTTCATGTTTTGTTGGTTTAAAAGTATGCTTTCTTGAAGTAATAATTATGACCATAACCAAATTAAGTTCAACTTGCTTTAAGCGAATGTTTTTGACCAGTGTTCGCACACCCGAATGTGTTAGTAAGTATGTGGCCAAATTATCACAATATCAAGCTAGTCGAAAAGATGCAATACATCGGTATATTTCAAACAAAATACAATCGAAACTTTGTAATAGGTTACGTATTTTATTGTAATAATATATTTGATTAAAAATGATAATGTATGTAAAATTCATTTCATCTTTGGTACATGTAAGTTAGCATATATTTTGAAAGACTAAAGGAATCTTGTTGATTTATCAAAGTCCATCGATACATGTAGGCAAATTCAATGCCAAACTATTTTACTTCATTTGCAGAGAAAACATTCATAATGATCACAAATCCATACCACTTTGATATCAAATGAATAGTTAAAATGAACCCAATGCCTGTATCTATCGCTTATCGCTCCATAACAACTTCACAAAAATAATACATGTACTTTGTTAACAGCATTTTTAAGGAGTTCAGTTTGGAAACACGGCAAATTTTCCTCGGAAATGGATATGCACTCAGAATCTTAAGTCAAGATTTTTTTTAGTATGAAGACCATTGGAAGGAAAATTGTCATGTGTAGATTTCTGATAACCGAGCATATCTCCATTTCCATTGCACAACGCTTTGAACTTCTAAATCTTAGGATTAGGATGTGTAAGGGAACTTCCGAATTTTTTTCTCTATTTTTTACCTTTGTTTTATGGTTACTACTGAAACATCTGGATCAGTTAGGGCGGAGTCTAGTTCAAAGTATTGCTTAGTTTTAAATATTTGATCTTTTAGATTTTATGAACACTTCATGGTTTGTTCTGCACAAATTATTGACTTTTCATTCAATGGCGGAGTGCTCAGACTATCATCTTCTTTGATAGCTCACCTGATCCGAAGGTTCAAGCAGGCTTTTCTTCTTACCTGTTGTCCGTCGTCTGCCCGTCTCTTATTAAACTTATTAGATTTTTTACTTTTTCTCTAGAACCACTGTGCCAATTTCCCCAAATCTGGACAAAGCATACTAAAAGGGTGTTTGTTTTAAAAACTTTTCTTCTTAAGAACCACTGCACAACAAAAGCCAATATTAACACCATAGATTGTACATAAAGTAACAATTCTAAATTGTTAAAATCATGACCCCCAACACCCTGGAACAATACTAGGGCCCTAAGAGGGTTTACAGTTTAACATCAAAATGTGTAGGGAAATGTTTAAAAATCTTTTCAAAAAACAACAATCCTACGATTTGTGATATTACAAGCCAGCAACCTAAGATAGTGTAATTTATAAGTTGTTTTAAAAAACAGTGACCCTGGACCTTTAATGGGGACCCAAGAGGGGTTCAAAGTTAAACATAGAAATATATAGGGAAAAATCATTTTCTCGACAACTACAATGCTGCATTGTGCGAGATTATCATGCAGGCATTCTCAGATAGTGTAGATTCTAAATTTTTAAACCGTAACCCCACCTTAACCCAGGAGGGTTTCTAAGCTTAACAGAGAAATATATTAGGGAATTTTCAAAAAATGTTCTTCTCAATAACTACAATGCTACAATTTGTGAAATTCCTGTGCAATCATCCTATGATAGTGTAGATTTTAAACTGTTTAAACCATGATCCCAGGCCAATACGTGTGCCCCAGGAGGGGTTCAAAGTTCATATTTTAAATATATAGAGAAAATGTTTAAATCAAAAATGTGAGATTATTATGCAAGCATCGTAAAATAGTGTAATAACAGATTCTGAATAGTCAAATCAGTGATACCCGGACCAATCATTGGTTGCCAAACTGGCTTTAAAATTAAACACCGTAGAATATAGGGAAATGTTTAAAAATCTTCTTCCCTAAAACTTCAATGCTACGTCTACCATAATTATTTAAATATGCATAAACATCATCATATCTTCATATCCTCACATCAATGTCACAGTGACCGTCTTCACTTTTTATGATTACATGTTGTATTTCATTTTACAACGTTGTTATCTTTAAAGGGACTTGGACACGATTTGACTTAAAATTTTCAAATTTTCTTTTCCCATTTTTAATGTTTATACTGATAAATATAGAATATTTTGATGCTATGTCAAAATTTGAAAGTCAAATATCAAGTTATAAGCAAGATACTGAGTTCATAACTCTTTGTTTTGTAAACAAAGCTCGAATATTGTCATTTTTTTTACATATGTGTTGTATTGGTGCAAGTTTCAATCAAATGCATATTTCTTTTGTTGATAATAGTATTTATGAAGATACTGAGTTAGTTTGAATTGTTTTTTACATGTCATTTTGTCTAAGAAATGATAATTCTCTACATTACATGTACATTTTTGTAAACAACTATAAGACTCGAGCTTTGTTTACATAACATCAAATTCTTACCTTTAAATCTCGCTTGTAACTTGACTTTAACATTTAATATTTTGGTCAATCATTTCAAATGCTCCAGTCAATAATTTTATACATAAAAAATAAAAATAAAATGTTTGATCTCAAATCGTGTCCAAGTTCCTTTGAGGCATAGGATAATATGAATGACCATTTGAGGCAATTCTTAGACCTTAATATATGATGTTAACAAATCTAGGCATCTTGTTATGTATTGTTTAATGTTTTGTCAAATCTTGAATTATGTATAAGAGTTTCGTGATACATGTACTGTTGAAGAGTTTCATATTTAAACATTTCAAAATATATTGATACATAATATATAATAAATGAAGTTATCCTTGTTATTTCTGATACGGCATTGGGAGTTTCCTACCAATATAAAATTGTTACCATGTCGCCTAGTAAGGAGGAAGTCATCAAGTCTCCAGGATACCCACACAAAAACTACTCAACAAACACAAACTATACATGGTATGTAATGGCAAGTGACGACACTAAAGAAATTTCCATAGAAATAACGATAGACATCCATGAGACTGCGGGTTTTCCATGCGACGACTTTTTACAGGTGTGTGTCCTTCAAAGTTAATTTAATACTAACCCTTTGTAGATTAAACTACACACGACATTCCCGACAACGTACAAATAAAATAAAACGTCGTCTTGCTTGTGTGATGGTTGTACATAAGTTTGTACATAAACTTTAAATATTCCTGGATTGTTTTATTAAAAAAAGAAAAAAAACAGTGTGTAACAAACATATTTATATGAACTTAAATGTTGTTGTAGTATTCAAATAAAAAACATGCGTGAATGGTTTGTTTTAGATATGTGTCACGTTCTGAAGTTTATTTTGCGATACCTACTTACTTAACTTAAAAAAAAATTGTTAATGTACTTTAAAAACATACAATTTTCACAACAATTAATAAGTGTTCCAAAAGATAAAAAAAGGAAATGAATCAATTTCACTCGGCTAATAAAGTTATATCAAATTTCACAGAAAAGCATATCGACTTTTCACTTCCACAATGCTCACCTCGTAATCGGGCTATGCATGCTGTATTATATTACCCGTGCACGTGGCATTGATAAAAACGCATGTCAAAAAGATAATGAAATAGAATCTAAAACATTCTATTAAGATACATTCATAATTGTTCATCATTTAGATACAAGAAATCAGTCTTTTGGGGAGAAATTTTAAATTTTTCAAGAAATGTGGTCTGCTCACGACTAAAAGGAAAGCAAAGGGAAATCGACTGCTTATATCACTCATATCAAACTATGATACGCTGACTTCAAAAGGATTTCAACTCACACTGAAAGGTAAAATATGATCTCGAATGAAATGAATTAAAACAAAAATAAATTCCATTTCGTGACATTATTGAATTATCACTCGATGAAATATAAAACATATCTTATTGATTTTTGAAATTTGATTGATCGAAATATATATAATTTACGTTTTTACTGTTTTAATGATGGATTAGAAATTAACATGTTTAATTTTATGTCAAAATGAAGTCTCAAGTACAGCTAAATATTTGCGAGCGCTGAAAGGCTTTGATAAATTGCCTGTTTCTGACTTGTATTTTGTGGTAATTGTGAACATATTTAATTCAAACAGTAATTTGATTTGTTATGCCTTTTATTGATGTTTTTGTGCGCTGTTCAAATATTTACAATTAATGTTCATTAGTGTCTAAGGTTTGTGCAACATTGACAACAAGAACTATATCAACACAATCGACGACAAGGACAACTGCATCAACATTAAAAACAACAGGTAGAAACAGTACATATTTTAATATAGAATCTGTAAAACATCGGAGAGCGAAATACTGTACATGTTGTCGACCTGTACCAGCTGTCCACTTTATTAAGATTTTTGGAGTTGACCATGCTTCGTTTTATCGAGATTTGACAAAAAAGTCGCTCACTAAAGCATAAGAAACCTAGTATCCTTCTTTCAAGATAGTGCAAGTACGTCAGTGTATCACTAGATAGAAAAGGGCGTTAGAGGGGAATTAAATTTTATCCGTCTTCTGATACATTTTGAACAATATATCTTTTTTGAAAATTGCCTCAGTAACTTATAAAGAAATCATTTTAAAATAAGCACTTTTCTCTTGCCTATATCACAATGTACAACAAGAACTGACACTAGCCTGAATTTGTAATTGTTTAATTGTTGTGGAATACAATTAGAATTTTTTATAACTCTCTGTTACGTTTATCGTTGATTATTATTTCCATCGTTTACCGACACTGTCAAAACTGGGTAAACAAGTGGCAAATTACTTTTTAAAAAATACCCTTTTATATTGTTGTTAAAATATTGTCGCTTTAATACTTTTTCAATACATTAACGCTGAAGCCCGCATTCTGTTTTTATGATGCGTTAGACAATTAATATGTTTTACATTCATGTCAATATTGAGCTAATTTTTGTTAGCGCTTAAAGGCTACGATAAATTGCATGTTTTTAATTTGTATTTTGTTTACATCTTCAAATAAAACAGTTATTTTGTTTGTTATGCCTTCCATTGATGTTTTTGTGCGCTGTTTAAATATTTACAATTAATGTTCATTAGTGTTAAAGGTGGCTACAACATTGACAACAAGATCTACATCAACACAATCGACGACAACAGAGACAAGGACAACTGCATCAACATTAAAAACAACAAGTAGAAACAGTACATATTTCAATATAGAAGCTGTACAGTATCAGAGAGCGAAATACTGTACATGTTGTCGACCTGTACCAGCTAAACACTTTATCAAGATTTTGGGAGTTAATTATGCTTCGTAATATCGATTTATTTATTTAGACAAAGTAGTCGCTCGCTAAAACTTAAAAAAACCTGGTATCCTCCCCTCAATATAATGCAAATACCTCAGTGTATCCACCCCTGCGAATGTGTCCGGAATATTTTCTTTATCGTTGCTAAGTATGTAATAAATCAAGAGGTGCTCGAATTAAAGTTCACGAGACTTCTCCGAGATTTGTTCAGTTCCTGTGAAATTTTCAGTGGAAGTATAAATGTTTGGAAAATATTCTCAAAATACGTAAGTACTGGTAGTTTTTCTTATCATATCCTACTTTGATTTATGTTAAAACATGAACATTTCTTAGATTTATGTTGTCTTCCATCACCTAGCGGTAATTTAAACTGAACAATGATATTCAGAACAGAGGTATCGTTCGTGTTCAGCCACTCTATACGTGGTTGAAATATAAAAATTTGGTTGCTTAATAAAATCACAGCCATGTTTAATGCTTTTGGTGTGAATTACCATGCTTTAAAAAATGAATGGGTGTAGTATATCGTGCCAATTTCAAGGAACATTCAGCACAAAATAGTATAGTCTGTTTCATTATTGATGCTATTACTAGGTCAGGCGCGAATCGAAAATTAATCTTTAAGGGGGTGGGGGGGTCGCTACTAAGCATGTTAATTGTTGCAAGAGCAGAAAAAACCTATATTTTCAACTGCCATAATTATTTCTAAAGCTTATTTTATTGACCAGTTAATGGAGATAAAGTTTAAAACTTAAAATCTTTAAACGAACCGCACAACACTATTAAGTATTCAACTGTTAAGAAACTAATTTTACCTATCTATTAGATGACATTTTAAACATTATGTGGTCCATATCAATCTACACGTTATTGAGTTTCTTAAAGTGGTTTGACAAAATATATTAAAGAATATAAACTATTCTTATAAATGACACATGGTGATAACAAACAGTGTTCAAATCATTAAAGCATGTATTCAAATAGATTTTGCCCTCTCTTTATCAGTTTTAAAATAAGTACATTTATATCTTGAAATTCGGTTGGATAAAGTTGTTAAACTATGTACCAAGCTATAGAATATATACGTATTTCCTTGTTTGTGAGTATAAAACTCGAGTATCCTTGGCGATCTGCTGTAGTGTGCTTGGTTAGTGGCGTTGAATACAACATTCATTGGTATTTATCTTCTCACGCAAATTGATGGTGATTTTTACGGGGGCTTTTTTCTTGCTGGTTTCTCTGGGTAAGTAATGTTAGCTCAACAAAGTTGAAAGCCAAATAAGCTTTTCTAATCAAATAAGTTCGAAGTCAAGAGTCGTTTTATATTATTTTCGTCATGTTTATCGGTGTTGATTTTTCACATCTTCATCTTATTGAACTACTTTTCAATTTCAATTATACTTAGTTCAAAGTATATTTTCGATCACTTTTAATTCGTACAAATAAAAACATAGGAATTCTTTCAAGTCTTAAGGATACAAAAAATAAGTTAAGATGTTTTTATATTCTTATATTCTATATTCTTATATAGTCAATTAGCAAGAAGTATCAAATCTTTTCAGTTGTAATGTGAATTCATTTTTGTTTTCTAACCATGTTCTAACCATGTTCTTTTGGGTGAGAAATTGATCTTACCTGAGATTTAAAGTTTCAAATGTATTTTGTGTCACCCCGTACACAAGACAAATTAAAATGCTAATTTCATATAGTAAATACACTATACTGGGTGAACACTTGGAAGTTTTGTTGAGTTTATATTCATTGACCATCTTGATATCTCCATGATAATACATTTTGTTTAATAATCAAGTGTATTTTAAAGCTTCTTGATTACGATTTTGCATGCATCAGTTATATAATACACAAAATGAGCAAGAATACAAGTCAGAAAGGTAAAACTTTATATTATCTGAGTAAACTTTCAAAAAAGAAATTGTCTAAGCCCTCTTTTTCATAGGGAGCAACTAAATGCTTTGCTTTATCTAGGTAATTGGATTACTTAGAAATTAAATGTATTATGTGATTAAATATTTCCTTCTCTTAGGTTGGCCAATATCTAACTCTCTGAAGTTTATGAAACCTTATATTCACCAACACGTGCACGGAAACCCATAAATGAGATTAATAAAATTATCAAGTTCATAATTAAAATATTCGAATTAAAAAAAAAGTTGAATTTGTGAAACCACGGGTTTTTTTTTTTTAACTCGGTGGAATATGTTTTGGATATAATAGACTTCGATTATACTAGGTATCTTTGTGTGACTAGTAGCCATGCACCCACGAATACTTGAATCAAAAAGATGATAACTTGATTACCGTTTTATATTTTCATGTTTTGTTGGTTTAAAAGTATGCTTTCTTGAAGTAATAATTATGACCATAACCAAATTAAGTTCAACTTGCTTTAAGCGAATGTTTTTGACCAGTGTTCGCACACCCGAATGTGTTAGTAAGTATGTGGCCAAATTATCACAATATCAAGCTAGTCGAAAAGATGCAATACATCGGTATATTTCAAACAAAATACAATCGAAACTTTGTAATAGGTTACGTATTTTATTGTAATAATATATTTGATTAAAAATGATAATGTATGTAAAATTCATTTCATCTTTGGTACATGTAAGTTAGCATATATTTTGAAAGACTAAAGGAATCTTGTTGATTTATCAAAGTCCATCGATACATGTAGGCAAATTCAATGCCAAACTATTTTACTTCATTTGCAGAGAAAACATTCATAATGATCACAAATCCATACCACTTTGATATCAAATGAATAGTTAAAATGAACCCAATGCCTGTATCTATCGCTTATCGCTCCATAACAACTTCACAAAAATAATACATGTACTTTGTTAACAGCATTTTTAAGGAGTTCAGTTTGGAAACACGGCAAATTTTCCTCGGAAATGGATATGCACTCAGAATCTTAAGTCAAGATTTTTTTTAGTATGAAGACCATTGGAAGGAAAATTGTCATGTGTAGATTTCTGATAACCGAGCATATCTCCATTTCCATTGCACAACGCTTTGAACTTCTAAATCTTAGGATTAGGATGTGTAAGGGAACTTCCGAATTTTTTTCTCTATTTTTTACCTTTGTTTTATGGTTACTACTGAAACATCTGGATCAGTTAGGGCGGAGTCTAGTTCAAAGTATTGCTTAGTTTTAAATATTTGATCTTTTAGATTTTATGAACACTTCATGGTTTGTTCTGCACAAATTATTGACTTTTCATTCAATGGCGGAGTGCTCAGACTATCATCTTCTTTGATAGCTCACCTGATCCGAAGGTTCAAGCAGGCTTTTCTTCTTACCTGTTGTCCGTCGTCTGCCCGTCTCTTATTAAACTTATTAGATTTTTTACTTTTTCTCTAGAACCACTGTGCCAATTTCCCCAAATCTGGACAAAGCATACTAAAAGGGTGTTTGTTTTAAAAACTTTTCTTCTTAAGAACCACTGCACAACAAAAGCCAATATTAACACCATAGATTGTACATAAAGTAACAATTCTAAATTGTTAAAATCATGACCCCCAACACCCTGGAACAATACTAGGGCCCTAAGAGGGTTTACAGTTTAACATCAAAATGTGTAGGGAAATGTTTAAAAATCTTTTCAAAAAACAACAATCCTACGATTTGTGATATTACAAGCCAGCAACCTAAGATAGTGTAATTTATAAGTTGTTTTAAAAAACAGTGACCCTGGACCTTTAATGGGGACCCAAGAGGGGTTCAAAGTTAAACATAGAAATATATAGGGAAAAATCATTTTCTCGACAACTACAATGCTGCATTGTGCGAGATTATCATGCAGGCATTCTCAGATAGTGTAGATTCTAAATTTTTAAACCGTAACCCCACCTTAACCCAGGAGGGTTTCTAAGCTTAACAGAGAAATATATTAGGGAATTTTCAAAAAATGTTCTTCTCAATAACTACAATGCTACAATTTGTGAAATTCCTGTGCAATCATCCTATGATAGTGTAGATTTTAAACTGTTTAAACCATGATCCCAGGCCAATACGTGTGCCCCAGGAGGGGTTCAAAGTTCATATTTTAAATATATAGAGAAAATGTTTAAATCAAAAATGTGAGATTATTATGCAAGCATCGTAAAATAGTGTAATAACAGATTCTGAATAGTCAAATCAGTGATACCCGGACCAATCATTGGTTGCCAAACTGGCTTTAAAATTAAACACCGTAGAATATAGGGAAATGTTTAAAAATCTTCTTCCCTAAAACTTCAATGCTACGTCTACCATAATTATTTAAATATGCATAAACATCATCATATCTTCATATCCTCACATCAATGTCACAGTGACCGTCTTCACTTTTTATGATTACATGTTGTATTTCATTTTACAACGTTGTTATCTTTAAAGGGACTTGGACACGATTTGACTTAAAATTTTCAAATTTTCTTTTCCCATTTTTAATGTTTATACTGATAAATATAGAATATTTTGATGCTATGTCAAAATTTGAAAGTCAAATATCAAGTTATAAGCAAGATACTGAGTTCATAACTCTTTGTTTTGTAAACAAAGCTCGAATATTGTCATTTTTTTTACATATGTGTTGTATTGGTGCAAGTTTCAATCAAATGCATATTTCTTTTGTTGATAATAGTATTTATGAAGATACTGAGTTAGTTTGAATTGTTTTTTACATGTCATTTTGTCTAAGAAATGATAATTCTCTACATTACATGTACATTTTTGTAAACAACTATAAGACTCGAGCTTTGTTTACATAACATCAAATTCTTACCTTTAAATCTCGCTTGTAACTTGACTTTAACATTTAATATTTTGGTCAATCATTTCAAATGCTCCAGTCAATAATTTTATACATAAAAAATAAAAATAAAATGTTTGATCTCAAATCGTGTCCAAGTTCCTTTGAGGCATAGGATAATATGAATGACCATTTGAGGCAATTCTTAGACCTTAATATATGATGTTAACAAATCTAGGCATCTTGTTATGTATTGTTTAATGTTTTGTCAAATCTTGAATTATGTATAAGAGTTTCGTGATACATGTACTGTTGAAGAGTTTCATATTTAAACATTTCAAAATATATTGATACATAATATATAATAAATGAAGTTATCCTTGTTATTTCTGATACGGCATTGGGAGTTTCCTACCAATATAAAATTGTTACCATGTCGCCTAGTAAGGAGGAAGTCATCAAGTCTCCAGGATACCCACACAAAAACTACTCAACAAACACAAACTATACATGGTATGTAATGGCAAGTGACGACACTAAAGAAATTTCCATAGAAATAACGATAGACATCCATGAGACTGCGGGTTTTCCATGCGACGACTTTTTACAGGTGTGTGTCCTTCAAAGTTAATTTAATACTAACCCTTTGTAGATTAAACTACACACGACATTCCCGACAACGTACAAATAAAATAAAACGTCGTCTTGCTTGTGTGATGGTTGTACATAAGTTTGTACATAAACTTTAAATATTCCTGGATTGTTTTATTAAAAAAAGAAAAAAAACAGTGTGTAACAAACATATTTATATGAACTTAAATGTTGTTGTAGTATTCAAATAAAAAACATGCGTGAATGGTTTGTTTTAGATATGTGTCACGTTCTGAAGTTTATTTTGCGATACCTACTTACTTAACTTAAAAAAAAATTGTTAATGTACTTTAAAAACATACAATTTTCACAACAATTAATAAGTGTTCCAAAAGATAAAAAAAGGAAATGAATCAATTTCACTCGGCTAATAAAGTTATATCAAATTTCACAGAAAAGCATATCGACTTTTCACTTCCACAATGCTCACCTCGTAATCGGGCTATGCATGCTGTATTATATTACCCGTGCACGTGGCATTGATAAAAACGCATGTCAAAAAGATAATGAAATAGAATCTAAAACATTCTATTAAGATACATTCATAATTGTTCATCATTTAGATACAAGAAATCAGTCTTTTGGGGAGAAATTTTAAATTTTTCAAGAAATGTGGTCTGCTCACGACTAAAAGGAAAGCAAAGGGAAATCGACTGCTTATATCACTCATATCAAACTATGATACGCTGACTTCAAAAGGATTTCAACTCACACTGAAAGGTAAAATATGATCTCGAATGAAATGAATTAAAACAAAAATAAATTCCATTTCGTGACATTATTGAATTATCACTCGATGAAATATAAAACATATCTTATTGATTTTTGAAATTTGATTGATCGAAATATATATAATTTACGTTTTTACTGTTTTAATGATGGATTAGAAATTAACATGTTTAATTTTATGTCAAAATGAAGTCTCAAGTACAGCTAAATATTTGCGAGCGCTGAAAGGCTTTGATAAATTGCCTGTTTCTGACTTGTATTTTGTGGTAATTGTGAACATATTTAATTCAAACAGTAATTTGATTTGTTATGCCTTTTATTGATGTTTTTGTGCGCTGTTCAAATATTTACAATTAATGTTCATTAGTGTCTAAGGTTTGTGCAACATTGACAACAAGAACTATATCAACACAATCGACGACAAGGACAACTGCATCAACATTAAAAACAACAGGTAGAAACAGTACATATTTTAATATAGAATCTGTAAAACATCGGAGAGCGAAATACTGTACATGTTGTCGACCTGTACCAGCTGTCCACTTTATTAAGATTTTTGGAGTTGACCATGCTTCGTTTTATCGAGATTTGACAAAAAAGTCGCTCACTAAAGCATAAGAAACCTAGTATCCTTCTTTCAAGATAGTGCAAGTACGTCAGTGTATCACTAGATAGAAAAGGGCGTTAGAGGGGAATTAAATTTTATCCGTCTTCTGATACATTTTGAACAATATATCTTTTTTGAAAATTGCCTCAGTAACTTATAAAGAAATCATTTTAAAATAAGCACTTTTCTCTTGCCTATATCACAATGTACAACAAGAACTGACACTAGCCTGAATTTGTAATTGTTTAATTGTTGTGGAATACAATTAGAATTTTTTATAACTCTCTGTTACGTTTATCGTTGATTATTATTTCCATCGTTTACCGACACTGTCAAAACTGGGTAAACAAGTGGCAAATTACTTTTTAAAAAATACCCTTTTATATTGTTGTTAAAATATTGTCGCTTTAATACTTTTTCAATACATTAACGCTGAAGCCCGCATTCTGTTTTTATGATGCGTTAGACAATTAATATGTTTTACATTCATGTCAATATTGAGCTAATTTTTGTTAGCGCTTAAAGGCTACGATAAATTGCATGTTTTTAATTTGTATTTTGTTTACATCTTCAAATAAAACAGTTATTTTGTTTGTTATGCCTTCCATTGATGTTTTTGTGCGCTGTTTAAATATTTACAATTAATGTTCATTAGTGTTAAAGGTGGCTACAACATTGACAACAAGATCTACATCAACACAATCGACGACAACAGAGACAAGGACAACTGCATCAACATTAAAAACAACAAGTAGAAACAGTACATATTTCAATATAGAAGCTGTACAGTATCAGAGAGCGAAATACTGTTTATGTTCCTTAGCTTTTATGTTCTAGCCAAGGAGACTGAGCTTGTTTTTTGCTTAAGCAGGCATAAGACAGAACACATGTGTAAGAATGAAAATTGTCATTTATTTAGTAAATGACGAAAAGATATATACAAAATAGGGGGCATTCAAAAACATGTTACATAGTAATAAAACATGTGGTGCTGAATGCAACCATGACCCCCTATTATACACACATATGTAAAATAAATATCTACACAAAACACAAGATAGGGGGCCGAAGGACTAGAAATAATATGTAACACATGTACAAAGAATACATGACAGACCCCCTACTGTAGACACATAAGTACATTGTAAAAACAAGCATCCAAAAAACTGCCTGCCCACAAAAAAGGTGGGTAGAAACCAAAAAACTAGGCAGAAACTAAAAAACTAGGCAAATTACAAATATGAATAACTATCTATGGAGGTAGAAGGGGTGGATGGTGGGTACAAATTTCACTGACAGCAATAGCGTGGCTTCTTGTTCAAAATAAACAGATCAATAAGAGTCACGTGACAAATTGAACACATCTGATTGGACTAGAAGCACAAATTAAGGGTTAGGGTAAACATAGACCTCAGGAGATTACATAAACAAAGTATGGAACAGTGTAAAGTGAGATAAACAAACAAATAAATGCAGCACGTCACATAAAAGTTATTATTTACAATAATCACTAATTTATGTTCCTTAGCTTTTATGTTCTAGCCAAGGAGACTGAGCTTGTTTTTTGCTTAAGCAGGCATAAGACAGAACACATGTGTAAGAATGAAAATTGTCATTTATTTAGTAAATGACGAAAAGATATATACAAAATAGGGGGCATTCAAAAACATGTTACATAGTAATAAAACATGTGGTGCTGAATGCAACCATGACCCCCTATTATACACACATATGTAAAATAAATATCTACACAAAACACAAGATAGGGGGCCGAAGGACTAGAAATAATATGTAACACATGTACAAAGAATACATGACAGACCCCCTACTGTAGACACATAAGTACATTGTAAAAACAAGCATCCAAAAAACTGCCTGCCCACAAAAAAGGTGGGTAGAAACCAAAAAACTAGGCCACCAAACCACCCACCCAAAGGCTGCTTGGCAAGGACTATAATAAAACAAAAGCAGCAAATGAAAATGAATATACATTAATCCAGATTAAAATTTGAACACAAGATGTGAAGATGGAGTATAGATCTAAACAGACAACCAGTATAACAATCTATTTGCAGAATAACATTTGTAAAAAAACAAAACAAAAATCAAACGATGAAGGCAGACTAATTTCATTTTGACACTGATAGTTAGAGACTTCTCAATAAATAATACAAATACTCAGAATATATGAGGGCAAAAAATATACATTTAGACATTCACAAAAGAACTGATTCAGCCCTACAAACCAAAACAACAAAGATAGACCATACATACTAAGGATGTCTACTTTGATTTACATTGGTAATTACAAATAACAGTAAATAACACAAAATTAAAATTACACAGTACCTGAAAGGACAAAATTAAAGCTGTGTTCTGTACAGAACAGAACAGCGACTAAAAGCATCATACGCTACATGAACGACAGTCACATATCCGGTAAACCAGCAAGGTCAGACATATATATACAAATAAATATTGCCAGAAAATTGTAAAAGGGGCACATAATTTGGGTGTCAATACCCGCCAGCACTAAACATTAGACCAAATTTTTGGCTTTTGACAATGGTCGATTGGGAAAGACAACTAGTAATATACAGGAGTACCTAATGAAAAGTAAATGTAAATAAAAAATTGTAATTCACAGCAGCCCACTACTGAACTGTGAATCAAAAGACAGCAGACAACTTCTGAACTGTCACACAATATTTTAGATACTCCAGCAGCAGCCAAGTGTTGGCTTGTCATGTACAATACTGATGAAAGCTTACATAATCACCCATATTTCTTAAAAACGGAAGGAATTTATGCGTATATAACTACGAAAAGCATCAGAGTTCCAACGCCCTAATTTTTGAATGAGATTTTCAGAGTATCCCAATGAAGCAGCATATGTAGCTGCACCTATTCTGAAACTATGGCCCTTAAAATTGTTTGGATTAAGACCAATAAACTCTACCGCTGATCTTAAGTGAGAGGAAACCTTCGAATATGAAATTGGAAGAGCATCATTTGTTTGGAATAATGGGCCAGCTGAGTGGTTTGAATATTGTAAATATTCAAATAGGGCTTGTACTGGACAAAATGGCGAGCCCTGAATAGCTTGAACGGAGAGTACTAAGGGGTTATGATGCTTATTTGTTTTGTACTCACGCATTATGATTTGAACTGCTGATAACTTAGACCCTGTATATTGAAAGGTGACATCAGAACGTTGTAAAACGTGTTTGCTGTTGTTCAGTGTTTTTGCAGCTACTTCTCCTAATCTCAAAAAAGCATGAAAAGCTAACAAAAATAAGGCACGTAGGAGAATGCGAAGTGAATATTGTGGGACAGTGTGGGCAAGTGCTTGCAACAATTTCTGTAAAATGTCTGGAGTAATTGGCAGACGAGTATCTTTTGTTGGAACTGATGACTTACAACCCTTTAAAATCTTCTTAGTAATAAAAGCCTGTGTTGGGTCCTGCATATTTAAAATTTTATGCACATAACTAATTGCAGATATATGAGATGCTATGCTACTTGGTGAATAATTGACCAAAAACAAGTGACCAATAAAGTTACACACATCTACCACTGAGACAGGGAGAGAGATAGTGGGCTTCCATGTAATAAACATGTCCCATGCACGTCTGTAAGCTTGAGCCGATGATGGAGACAAGGCAGAAGCAAGCAACTGTTGACAAATAGTACTCAAAGATTCAAAAGTTCTACTGGAATTGCAGTCTGGTCTGCATTCAAGTGGGGAGCTATTTTGAAGGCCTCCTGAAATTGAAATCGAGAGAGTTTATCAGCTAATACATTTTTCTTGCCTGCAATGTGCTTTGCTTTAAAATATATATTATACGAGAGAGATGTAAGCACAAGACGTCTAATAAGTTTCATAAGAGTTTTCTCCTTGCATGATTGTTTGTTCAATACATGCACAATAGCCTCATTATCAGACATAAACAATATTTTCTTATTGGCGAGACTTGGACCCCAGACTTCCAGAGCTAAAACAATAGGAAATAACTCCTTAATAGCAATCTGATGGTGCTCTAAATCTGATACTACATCCCAACCTAGAGCAAACCATTCTGTGCCTAGAACTCCTGCAAAACCAATTGAACCCGAAGCATCCGTGAAAAGCAAAGCTTTATCTGATGATGTGAAAACATCTGGTAAAATAACTGACTTCCCATTGTAATTTTCTATGAAATGAGACCACATTTGAAGGTCAGACCTTGTTTCACATGTCAGTCTGATAAAATGAGAAGGATTGGATACACCACAAGTCAAGTCTATAATGCGCCTCAGAAAAGCTCTACCAGGTACAACTACCAAACAGGCAAAGTTTAATAAGCCTATTAAGGACTGTAGCTCTTTTAAAGTAATTTTCTTTCTATGTTTTACTTCTTGCAGCTTATTACGTATCTTGACAAGTTTTTGTTCAGGCAACCGACATTCTAGAACACTTGAATCAACTTCAATGCCATAAATAGTTAATATGCGGGTTGGAAAATGAGTTTTTTCCCCCTTAATTGGGATGCCTGCTTCACTACATATTGCAAGAAATTGTTGTAAGTCTGACAAACACTTATCGGAATCTTTTGGACCAATAAAGAAAAAATCATCTATCATATGAGACATACCTGCAGCATTAAATTTTGTGCACATAGCCCACTGCAGACCTTTGCTAAGGGATTCAAATATTTGACAAGAACTGCTAGCTCCCATAGGCAGACATTTATCATAATAATAAAGACCCTGCCAGGAGAAACCGAGAAGCTTGTAATCTTCTGGGTTTATAGGAACAATGCGGAATGCGTCCTGAATATCTGTTTTTGCCATAAGAGAGTCCTTACCAAACTGCCTTAACAGGGATATTACATTGTCAATGGAATCATATTGAACTGTTGCACACTCTTGAGGGATTTGACTATTCACAGAATTGTGTTTTGGAAAAGACAAATCATGTATTACTCTAAATTTTCCTGCTTCAGATTTTGGTACAACTCCCAATGGAGATGAAATAAAAAATTCAAAAGGGGGAGATGGAAATGGACCAGCAATCCTACCTTTATTTAAACCTTGATCTATAAAGTCTTCTATAACTGATGGATATTCAGATGTACTTTTATGATTCCTTGAAAGTGTTTGAGTGGGTAGACCTACACATCCTAGACGAAAACCTTGACTAAAACCTTCTATAAGAAACTGCAGTTTCTGTGGGTCATAACCTTCTAAAACTCTACTCAGACTTTCTGCCTTGACTGGTGTAGGAAGGCTTAGTATAGTTTGATTTCTGGGCATCTGGGCATTTTGACTTGGGGTGATTTGATTTGCACCGCATACAGATGTGTTTAAAGGGGCAGGGACTTCGGCTGCAACGTTCGCCTTTGTTGAATTGAAAGCAAAATCTAGTACGAAAGGGCTGATTCTGTTGTGGCTTTTGAAATTGAAATTTTGTAGTTGCCGCTTTGAGGCGTAATTCCTGAACGGGATTTTGCCAAGGGGCATTAACTGTTTCCCTAAGTTTTCGAAAATTTTCATCATACATTCTAAATGCCTGATCCCCATGTAAGTATTGCATTTCCCGGATCATATGGCAGTATTTGAGAAGGTTGGGGGCTTCAGTGGGAAATTTTTCCAAATAAATTGCTGAAAAAATGAGGAAAGCATCAGTCCACTGGCCGAGTGAGATGGGAACTTTGGACTTTTGGCCCTGATGCAAATTGATAACCCCTGTTGAAATGGTAACAGAAAGGGGTTCATCTTTGGTGTCTAGTAAAGATTTTAAATCAATATACTCATTACACCAAATTTTCTGTCTTAATTTAATGGACACTGAGGCACCCAAAGGAATGCCATCTTTAATGTCTAGGGAATGTGTGGATGACCTTGCTGGCTCACCTAAAAACACTTGATCCAAAATGGACCCAATGCCGGATGTACTGGGTCCTGGTTGGTCTGATGGAAGTAATGGTGATTGCAGTTGTCCAGATGGAGGAAGCTCCTGTTGAGGCTCAGTTGCTGATGGAGGCTTCTGAGATGTTTGTTTCAAAATGGCAGCTGCCAACTTGTCATAGTCTATTGCAGGGGAAGCTTCAGCCTGCGGAAGAACGTCACAAGAGTCAAGGCTGTGAACTTCAACCGGATTGGCTGCACTGTCGGTGGCGTTAGGAACTTTTCTTTTCCTTTTCGATCTCGATGGATTCATTGCATCACCAGCTAACTGGCGCTTTGGAGGCATGATGGTGACCTAGAAAAAATTGATCTGTTATAGTAATTCATGTATCTATTGTACGAATAGACCTTGAGACCATAGTGTTATGCATAGGAAGCATTTAGCCTAACTATATGCATAGAATTTAAAAATAAATTCTTCATAATTGACAAAACAATTGGTTACAAATTCCTGTGTGATGAACATATGTAGTACTTCCTCTAATTCACTAGGAAATAACAGACATATTGAACACATATGGAATCATTGATCAGTAATCAGAGTATCCTGCATATGGCTCCACATCATCAACCTTACAGAAGTAACCATTTGATAACACAATATTAGAAAATTTTAGAAAATGCGAAGCATTGCAGATATGAAGAATTATGCAGTAGATGATAGTCATATAATCATGTGTATTGTCCCACATAGAATTTAATACATATGATCTGTTAATACACTGCTCATAAATCTGAAGTAAAATGCGTATGGTCCCGCATAACAAAATAAATATAGTCATGTTCAATAACCAGAGTATTTTGCGTATGGTCCCGCATTAGTTATGAAGTAATCAATTGAACAGACAAAATTGTATAATGCATGTGGTCCTGCATAAGTGAACAAGATATCATAACAGGCCTTATAAAGCATAATTCATGTTTTGTTCTGCGTATGGTCCCGCATATATAATGAAAAATGCCACAATGTTAAAATTATGCAAGCTGTAATTCTTGAATTTCTATTAACACAAATTGAAAGTTTAAGACTATACATATGGTCCTGTAAAGTCAAATAATTCACATTTTGCAAATTAAAATAATCGTGCAAGAAAAACAAGATTACGCATTAAGCCAGTCTTAAGACTTGTATATTAAAGCAGAAAACATTATCTTATACTGGCCTGAGTTTTGGTTTGAAGTGCAGTATTGCTGAGCGTATGCTGCGCCAATATTTGTGCATTGGAGAGGATGTCACAACATGGACGGATGATCTTGGGCATTGTAAATGAACTCCATCGTGGCAGAGGAAATTCAGATCACTCCAAAAACCTCTGTGATGCCAGAAATAAATTCCCTCGTGCTTGGAACATTGTGCCTTGAGGAGAAGATTGGCCTCGACAATTTTCACATTGAAGTCCCTTGATGAAGCCCAAGGCTGGCGGCGCAATAATTGTCCAACAATCACGATTGGGATACCCACTCCTTCATGTAAATAGGACGCAAAGGAGAGAATATCAGTGGTCAGTTTATTCACATCACAACGCAATAAGTCATTCTCTCCTATCTGAATAAAGCACATGTGTGGTGTTGTTGATAAACTCACAAAGGCTGGTAGCTGCGCCACTCGTAAACCTCCTCGTGAACATGTGAAGACATTAAAATAATCCGAGTCTAACTTTAAATTCCGCAACTGCGAGTTAGTCTGCATATAACGTTGAAGACGGGTAACGAAGGAATGCCCAATTAAGCACACACTGAGGAAACTCGAATTGTCCATGTTGTGATCCATCTCCATATCCGGTTCTAACCAGATTGCGCACTAAGCTGGCGAACCAAAACAATGTAGCGTAAATGACTACGCCAACACTCACCGTGTTCGGCTCAACGATGTTAGCGTAACATCTATGTTTCTCTAAGAGTCCTCGTGAGACGGTGGACGAAAAACTTCGCTAGTATACTGAGTAAGATACAAATTTCACTGACAGCAATAGCGTGGCTTCTTGTTCAAAATAAACAGATCAATAAGAGTCACGTGACAAATTGAACACATCTGATTGGACTAGAAGCACAAATTAAGGGTTAGGGTAAACATAGACCTCAGGAGATTACATAAACAAAGTATGGAACAGTGTAAAGTGAGATAAACAAACAAATAAATGCAGCACGTCACATAAAAGTTATTATTTACAATAATCACTAATACATGTTGTCGACCTGTACCAGCTAAACACTTTATCAAGATTTTGGGAGTTAATTATGCTTCGTAATATCGATTTATTTATTTAGACAAAGTAGTCGCTCGCTAAAACTTAAAAAAACCTGGTATCCTCCCCTCAATATAATGCAAATACCTCAGTGTATCCACCCCTGCGAATGTGTCCGGAATATTTTCTTTATCGTTGCTAAGTATGTAATAAATCAAGAGGTGCTCGAATTAAAGTTCACGAGACTTCTCCGAGATTTGTTCAGTTCCTGTGAAATTTTCAGTGGAAGTATAAATGTTTGGAAAATATTCTCAAAATACGTAAGTACTGGTAGTTTTTCTTATCATATCCTACTTTGATTTATGTTAAAACATGAACATTTCTTAGATTTATGTTGTCTTCCATCACCTAGCGGTAATTTAAACTGAACAATGATATTCAGAACAGAGGTATCGTTCGTGTTCAGCCACTCTATACGTGGTTGAAATATAAAAATTTGGTTGCTTAATAAAATCACAGCCATGTTTAATGCTTTTGGTGTGAATTACCATGCTTTAAAAAATGAATGGGTGTAGTATATCGTGCCAATTTCAAGGAACATTCAGCACAAAATAGTATAGTCTGTTTCATTATTGATGCTATTACTAGGTCAGGCGCGAATCGAAAATTAATCTTTAAGGGGGTGGGGGGGTCGCTACTAAGCATGTTAATTGTTGCAAGAGCAGAAAAAACCTATATTTTCAACTGCCATAATTATTTCTAAAGCTTATTTTATTGACCAGTTAATGGAGATAAAGTTTAAAATCAATAAACGTCTAGATTTGACTACAAGAACCTAGATTCTAGGAAATAGACTATAAACACGAGACACGATTTTTACTGCGAAACTCAAAGGGTCAAATAAAACCACGTGGTCTAATATTTAAATTACATTAACATTCGCAGGGTTGGTATCACTGGATAGAAAAGAACGTTAGAGAGGAAATAAATTTTATCCGTCTTCTGATACATTTTAAAAAATCTATCTTTTTTTAAAATTGCCTCAGTAACTTATAAAGTAACTATTTTAAAATAAGCGCTTTTCTCTTGCCTATATCACAATGTACAACAAGAACTGACACTAGCCTGAATTTTTAATAGTTTAATTGTTGTGGAATACAATTAGAATTTTTTATAACTCTCTGTTACGTTTATCGTTGATTGTTATTTCCGTCGTTTACCGACACTATCAAAACTTGGTAAACAAGTGGAAAATTACTTATAATAAATACCCTTTTATATTGTTGTTAATATATTTATATTGCTTTAATACTTTTTCAATACATTATCACCGAAGCCCGCATTCTGTAATCAGGGCAAGTTTCTTTGATTTCCCTTGGTTGATTTGATTTTTTTTCCACAGTTATTTTGATAGAAAAACTATGATTTGATTGTTACTTTTCTAAATACTAGTAAACCTATGTTAAAAGTAGATTAATGCGCCTTAGATTACATTGAACAGTTGGTGAGGTGTAGTTTCGTAAATATTGATTTTAACTATAGTCTCCAAGGCGCATTCAACAAAATCAACGTTAACAAAAAGAACATTACCAACATCAGCACTATTGCCATCGACAGCCAAACCGTTAAAAGCTTCCACAGTTAAAGTATTGATGTCAAGTAAAACCACATCGACGAATAATACGACACAATCAACGACGTCAACAACACCACTGACAACAAGGAAAATGATAACATCGATACCGAATATGGCATTAACAACAAATGCAACAACACTGCTGACAAAATCAAGGACTTTACTAACATCAACTGAAATTGCATCAACAATAAGAACAACACATGGAAATAGTAGGTATATTAATTAGCTAGTAACCTTTAAAATTTTAAATAGTTTAACTATAGGTATTCATTTTTTATAGACTTTTGAATAAAGGTTATCTTAAACACCGTGCCAGATAATATGCAAGTACCCAGATGATATTTTTGCAAATGAATAAGATGCAGTTAAATAAGATGCAATATACATGTACGTACATGTATGTCATAATTATGATAGATCAGTGTCCTGTGAGTGTATTTTTGCCTTTTTCGTTTGTAGTCTCTGTCACCTGAGAGGTGAATACTAACTATTACCTTTTAAAACAAATAATTTAAATAAAAACGTTCATTATCATAATGGAAATATCTTATCGAACTTTCTTTAACTGCTTTAAGAATTTGTTATACTATAGAAAAAGTAATATCTTTGGGAATTTTATGACTTTTATGACTTATTACTTTTTAGAGGTCCGTGTTGCTCTCCTTTAATTTTGTTTGTCGTTTTATGGATTTTTGAGATGGTTGATAGTTTGTTATTGTCATTTTTCATTGATTATTCCCTACTTCATTGGGGAATGAATAAGTTGTCATACTATTGCTTATTGAATCTAGCTTTACATGTAATTGCAAATATTTCAAAATAAAACGTGTTATTAACAGACCCAACTATACATATATCCCAATCATCTTCGACATTTGTTTCCTTCTTCAATTGCAACAGGATCAAATAAAGAAAGCACAACAATTTGGTTGTCATCATCTCAATCAGTGGACATGCGAAGCACATTATATCAAAAATCTACTTCAAACAAACAAACACAGCCAAGAAAATCCTTGACTTCAGGAATTAGAAACATAACGAAACCAATGGATACAGTTACTGATAAAGATACAACATCCTCTCGGAACAATTTCGGATCTTTGGAAATGGAAACAAGTATAAAACTAATATTTAATTGTGCAAAGTTTTTTTGCCTTTTCATATAAAAACAATTGCATTTGATGTTTCAAGTGCCCTACTGTAAGTGACACTTGCTAAGAATTGAACAGTATTTTCATATTCTTTTTTGTTGAAATAAACCATTTCTAGTGGAAAATGACACGTCCCTCTTTTTAAAAATAAACTGTTCTAATTTTTACAACATGTTTTGAAATCTAATTATTAACTATTTTGAAAATAACAATAAGTATATACATTTCTTGCACTATAACATTAAGCTTTTTTTCTATTCAATAGTAAATTTGTTGATGGGATTGGGGGTTTTGAAGGTCACATTTCTAGGATAAAAGGAATCTTAGATTGTAACATTTATGACCAAATCACTCATGGGTCTTTGGGGTTCAGGCCCTAGGGCAGGGCCAATATCGCCATTTAGTGAAAATGTATGAACTTTTAAAAATCTTATCTACATCTACAACAGGGGGAGATAGACTTAATAGTTGTTTATAATGTCCATAGAGCGCCTTTTTAAAATCGAGAATTAAAAATCAATTGGGTGGGACAAACATGGGCACTTGAGAGACTAAAATAACATATTGCGTTGTTCGTGCGTCGGTCGTTAACAATTCTACATTTTCATTTTGAAAACTACAAGGTAAACTGTCATTTTTCCATATTAAACTAAACATGTATTCTATTTTAGGAAACCCATTTAATTTCCTATGCATGACATGCGTGTAGCATTAAACTGTATGCATAATATGAACATTACAAATGAAACAATATTGTTAAACATTGACCATCAAAGGCCTGCAGGTTTCTTTTTACCAAAAGTTTACAATTTTGGCCCCTGGAGTTAGGAAATAGATAATGCGATATTCCTCAGACTTTTGCCCACCTCCTTTTTATGAATTGATGTCTACAAACACCAACAACTACAAGCAGTGGTAACAATAACAAGAGTCTTGGATTAGAGTTTATACTCCAAAATGAAGCTTACAATGCAAACATGAGACTTCTTGAGAGGTCAATCTACAGGTGACTGCCAAGGAAAGACCAACACAAGACAAGACCTCTTGTTACAACATACACAGTTAGTTGTCACAAATTTATGGGAGAACGTTAAAACACAACAAAAGTATATATTCTTTGAAATTGTATCAATCAGCCTTAAGGACCCCTCCCCCAGTGAATGGTTTATTGCAGAGTTTAACACACACCTAATATTTCTTAGTGTTAAAGTCGGGTATAACATTTTCAGCAAGAGCGATCTCAACACAATCGACGACAGCATTAGCAACAAAGTCAACTCCAACTGCATCAACAGTGAAAACACCATATAGAAATAGTACGTAACAATTCCTGAGCATTTTATACCTAGAACAGTGATGAATCACTATGATAAGATTTTTTTAAATTCTTTCTCTTAACTTTATTTAATCTTAGAGAGCTTCTGATTTGTCTAAAATAGATGTTGATTTGATGTTAAGGTGGAATGCTACACCGAAAGTTTTTATTGCCTAGTATCTCATATTTCAGCAAGTCTTCTGATTTCTGAAGACATAAGACTGTCGCCATCTAATGGGTTAAGTATCAAGTCTCCTGGTTACCCAAAGGTCAACTATAAAAGCAATACAATCTACACATGGAATGTGACAGCACCTGCTGAAACAAATGAAATTTTAATTGATATCGACATGGATATTATAAGACCGTCTAGGGGGTTATGTGAAGATTATTTAAAGGTATTTTTCTCAATCAGAAAAGTTCCATGTTTATTTTTGGTAGATGGTAAACATGCAATATTGTTTTTTCGTCATTAATTCGTTTTTCTAGGGCGATTGCTACATAAGTTTTAGAAGTTGTGGCCAAATCTATTGTAACTATTACAAGAAAATAAGACCAAACCGTTATTTGTTGAGCATACATTTTCCGTAATTCAATTTCAAAGGCCTATTAAAGGTACAGAAGTAACATCACTTTTTTAAAAGCAGGGCCATTGTTCACAAACTAGAATATCATCAGGACGGTCAATTGGACGAAATTGATGGGACTTCATGCTTAATTTATGACTATAAACAAAAGAACAAAATTCAAGCTATTTTGTAAATTTTACGATTAGAAATATCACCTGAAATTAAAAATATCATTTGGTTTTAAGAAATTAAACTATAACAAAATATATGCAGAAAGAGAATTATCCATATATAATAGTTAATTGACCCTTGTTCAAATATCAGATTCAGGAAATCGATCCCTCCGGTGGAAGATTTACAGTATTTAACGAATGTGGTAAACTAACGACGAAGAGAAACGTTCTGGGGAATCGACTACTCATAAATTTTGTATCGAACTATGACGAATTGACTTCAAAAGGATTTGAATTAAAAATAAGAGGTAACAATCTTTTGTTTTGCTATTTTTAGGAAGAGAAATAAAGATTTGAAAAAATCTGTTTGTGAAATAAATGACAAACTGAAATTTAAAACAAACATACGAAAGCCGAGAAGGATCATTCGAGATTCGAGATTCAAAATACGAGATTCGAAATACGAGATTCGAGATTCGAAATTCGAGATTCAATATCTAAATTAACCAATCAAATAATGGATCTGAATCCTGTATCCTAGCAACATCAAACTGTTCTGAATAAAGATCATTCGTACATGCTCTTTCCTACAAATAAATGTCATAATAGCTCTTATGTAATGGTTATAAAATGGTTAAATTAACATAAATGAATTAACCCCACACAATATAAACAATTAAATGAGTGATAACACTTTTGGCTTTGCGAATCTATGTGATTTTGTTTGTCATGTTTGTATTTTCCCCCCGAACCATTATAACCCGGGCCGTAGTGTATTCGCCCCAACTGTGTAAAAATCGGCTCGCAAAAAAAGATGTTTGATCTTAATAATTAAAACTGAGTGTGGTTTTAGCTATGAAACGAAATTCAATGAAATAATCGACATGTCAAAATATAGGTTATGATAAAGTTTTAAACCATAGGAGATATAATGATTTACAACCTCAACGACAACAATCCAGATAGCAATAGTGTATTGTAGGGTATCAATGTCATTGTCGATATGAGAGAGAGAGAGAGAGAGAGAGAGAGAGAGAGAGAGAATTTTGTAGTGTCATAATCAATTTTGATTTAGAATTTGAAATTGTTTGATTTGATACAAGCATATACAGACAGTTAAGCCACTCAAAGGAGAAAAGAGAGGAGGTAGCTAGGATAGGGCAGACCAACTAGCAAGCTTTAATTTGAACGGTGTTAACGCACGTGTGATTTACATCGACTCTCTCTCTCTCTCTCTCTCTCTCTCTCTCTCTCTCTCTCTCTCTCTCTCGCTCTCTCTCTTTAACTCTCTCTCATCACCTACCATTTCCTTTTCCGTGGAAGTGTTTGGGGTAATTGTGATTTCTTACATTGATAAAAAAAAACCATGGAATTTTCTTTAAATTGTGTGCGGATGTTGTACTCAATAATCTGTTTTCAGTATATAAATTTCGGGGGGGGGGGGGCTATATAGTCCTAATTTAATTTGTCAGTTATTCTGTCTCCACTTCGTTCTCTCTTCGTTTTCCAGGCTTTTTTTTATTTGGCTCGGCAAAATATATCCGTACTTAATTAAATTTGACTCTTATAATCGGATTTAATGTTCCAATAAATATAGGGTAGGAGAGAGTAGACGGGACTTTTTTGCGCATATCCTACTGTACCATTCATTCAACACAGGTATTAGCACTCATCGAGTTCGACTTTCATTTTTTTATCCACTGGTTTTAAAGCTATTAATTTTTGAAAATATTTCGAATTTATGGCCTGATTAAATATAAATTAGAGCTGCGCTGGGGCATCTATTTACCCAAATGGACCAAAATATAACTAAATGAATCTAAAAAATTTGACAAAATTAGTTTTAAACGACTCATTTTTCAATTCTAATCGGGTATGTCCTTTACAAAAATCTTTAACCACACACATGTTTAGCAAATAAAACGACAATTGTTTCAATTTTTTATGGGGAGGGGGTGGTGCCGGTAAAAGACATGTATTGTTTGTGGCAGTTGGGCTATACTCTCATTTGTTATAATAGGTATTAGTACATATTGATATAAAATGAAAGTTTCCAATTACACTGTACATAGCTTCTATCATGCATTTTGACCCGCGCGATACGTTAAGACAATTTTCAAAGCATTTAATGTACTGTGGAATCATTAAAATTCGTGGGGGCCAATTTTCGTGGATTGCTTAAATTTTACAGGTTCGTGGGGACGAAATTTCGTGTATTTTCGTATACATGCAAGAGGAATATGACTTTATAGCTCTAATTTATTAATTCGTGGGGGGTGTTAATTCGTGGATGAGAGGTACCCACGAATTCCACGAAAATTGAGCCACCACGAAATCTAATGATTCCACAGTAATTCAACCGATCATTTTTGGAGAAAAAAAATTCTGGATCCCCGCCTGATACGTCCGCCTCCATGTACATTAGAATTACATGTACGTTGACCATAATATGTAAACATTAACTTAATCGGCTATGTTATGAGACGATAACATTTTTTATCAATGTATTTGCAGGATAGGTAACAAATAACAGTCTATTTGTTGATTTTCGCACTAGTTATTTGAGATAATTTGCCGCCATCTTCTTTGCATTCCCCACACCACACACAGTTTCTTTATTTGGTGTTCTGTGTGTATGGCGACAAATTGGTAAATTTGCACTTCTCGCCCCTTGTAGCTATCACCCTGATTACATTTTATCTGGCTAAGTGTAATGTAGTAGTATATTGAGTACACACATCTTTGCAGTGCTTATTTACATCTTAAGAGAGTTACTTACATACAAAGTAAACTTTTGTATGATTTATATGCAATTATTGTCAATTTTGATGCGTTGAGGGGGGGGGGACTACAGAGACACTCAACTTGGGTGTGATACATATGCCTGTCTATACCTTCTATTCTTTCTTGTTGATATATCAATGAATGAATTATAACAAACTACAACAATAGATTTTGAAAAATTCATGCACAATCAAATTTTTAAAATTTTACTGTTCTCTGCACAAGAAATCGGCAATGTGAACAAATTGGCACCCTATTATCCCTACCTTTAATTGTACAGAATATGTATCCTTCTATATTGAAAACAATGCCAAAAGTAAGACTCATAAGAGGTTGTTTACTCAAGAAAAGGGAAAAAAATTGTATATATTAATAATTCCGTATGATGTGATAATATTTCAATGATTAGTTTATAATCATAGTACTAGTGTATGCCTGTACACATAAAAAACGATAAGTAATGCTTATATTTATTGGTGAAACCTGGACTGATTATTTATATTTAGATTAAAACGTATTTTAGATACTAATCTTCATGCGCGGAGGAGGTCTATAAAGGAGGGGGTCAGGGGGTCTGGACTTTCCTCGGGGAAATTGAAGCTTAATATACATAGTAAAATTATTGAAAATTGGCCTAGGACCACCCTACCGAAAAAAAATTGGCTCCGCTTATGAAGCTCTCTACCATAACCACATTTGTACACAAAAAGGGTTAATAAAGCCGGGGTTTAAACTATTGGTGGTGAAATACCCCAGGGTTCAAACGCATCAGGTGGAAATGCACAAGGGCAAACAAAATCACATAGATCTGCGAAACACACTGCATTATTACTATTCTACCTGAATATTCTGTGTAAAAATAAATACAAACAATTATTTAGTTAGCTAGGGAGAAGTGAACATAGCATTTATTTGTATATTAAAGCATGTACTAATAATCTTTATTTATAACAGTTTGATGTCGCTAGGATACGTGTTTTCAGATCCTTGATTTGATTGGTTAATTAAATATTGAATCTCGTATTTCGAATCTCGTATCTCGAATGATCCTTCTCGGCTTTCGTACAAACATTTATCTATTCTTTTAACGTCTATTAGAGTGCAACGTGCTTAAAACAATAGAAAAATCTAGCCTTTAAACGTTTAATTCTTTTTTAAACAAGTGCTAAATGACCGAATAACAACATCAACAATAACAACGAGAACAACTTCTCCATTACTGTCATCTTATACAACAGGTAGTATAGATATGTCATCTATTTTACTATTTGATATACATAACAAACAAATGTAGCATAGAAGACTCATGTGCTTTGAAAAAATACTAATATTGAGCTATACTGTAAAAGATACACATTGGCGAGATGTTGGTATAAAAATTAACAAACATTAACATGCGTAAAGTAATACAGTAGCATGTAATTGGGTTGTTATTTATTGAACCACATTTTCATAATTTGCTATACAATATATGTTATTGTTTTAGTGCGTGGAATTATAAATATTTTAATTGCCAGAAATGAAATTGTTCCAGAATAAATCTTGTTATTACATTTCTTGTATGCAAAATAGAAATGCAGTCCAGTATTAGAAGGAGAATAACAACGGCAGCTACAAATACTATTTCGAGATTCAACTGGAGTTTGCCGGTGCCAATTGCAACACAAAAGAAACAATACTTAACAACACAGGAACAACCGACACATTCCACGTATTCAGCACTTGCAATGACAATGGAAACAACGTCAAAAGACATCACACCAGCCTCTTTAGGTATAATGTATTTTTGCTTTCATCATCAATTAAAACGTATGTTTATTTTTTTCATAAAAAGAACAGATTCATTTCAAATATTTGATCTATTTTAAAATACTGTTGGTGTTTGATCGCTACTTGCAAACAGGTGAATATTTTTTTTTCAATAACAAGAACATGTAAATCACACATAACACAATCAGTAGCAAGAATTGACAAAATAAAAAGAAAGCAAAAACATCAGAAGCAATAAAACTCGAAATACGTTAAAATCACCCAAACAAATGACACTGCTTTTGACAGAAATACACGATTGCCAAGGTTAAAAAACACGTTTTTAAACGTATCTTTAATGTCAACATTGGTGATATGTGTATTATAAAAGCTAGAACAGTCGTTAAACTTAAAGAGTAAAAAATAACAAACAATAAAACTTAAGATATGGACATATCAAGCGTATTTACAACACCAAACAACCAAACTATGTCACAAAAACAAGAACTACCAATACATTCCATGGATACAGCACTCTGAAATGGAACGGATCCAAGACATTGCATCAGTATGTATGTTTGCTGGAGTATAAAAAGGTATGCTACATATTCCATATAGAAAACAGGTTATTTTTAAATATTCATAAATAATGACTGCACTTAAGTACATCAATATTTGCAAGAAAATAAACTTTTAAATATTTCTTCTTTTAATTGCAGAAATGATCAACATCCAAACTGCAACCCGAGATAATTGCGTTAAATAAAAATATGGTGTTACCAAGAACGACTTAGTTTTCTTAGGCGGGGGCCATCACGGTTTCTTAAGTCTTCATACGACAATGACTTTATAAATACTTTGGAACAGATCAACTGCATGATACCTAATTCAATTGTGTATCAGAGATAGTGTTTTTGCAAGAACATGAACAACTTGTGGGTAGTCTTTTTTCTTATGTAAAACTCTCTTCCGGTTCTCTATATCTATGTGTGTTACTTATTAAAAATATCGGAGAGAACAAAACGATTTGATTATTATGAATGTTTAAGAAAAATAAATACCTAAACACAAATGCAAATGGTCCTGTCAAAATTACCATAAATGAGGTAGTAAACTTTTTTTATATAAGAAAAGCGCGAATTCCCAGTCCTTAGAATTATTTAATTTAAACAAATACCAATAAATCAAAATAAGGCAAAATGTTAATACTATTTTTTCAAATTGTATGCTATTTTGATTGAAACTAAGGTTTCAAAAACCGATAAATTTGCGTATCTACTCTGCTTTCTGATGATTGTCAAATATTACAAATCAAAGTTAACGTACAACAAGCAGCATTTGATAATCAAATAGCTCGTGGTTCTACTATTGTAGTTGTACACTGAAAGCTGTTTAAATATTTATGAAATGTCTGTGAACTTGTTTCTACATGTACATACGAATTGCGAGTTGCATTATTATCACGATTCACGAATCATTTTTCACTGCCTAAGTTGTAATTTCTATATGAAAAATGGTCTCACTGAGAGGCTTTAAATCTCATTTCATATATGTCAGACCATATATATTAATTCAGATTAGATTTTATTTGCTTAATTAAATTTAAAAAGACCATTAATACAGAATGTATAATGATGATCATGATGAATAAAGTAATTAATTAAAAAAAATAATAAGAGTTAAGAGGACTATATCTGAAATAACCTAAATTTAACCAGTTCATTATCCTTTTTTCCGCGTACTTGACATTTGTTAAACAATCTTCCTGGTATTGAACCTGGCTCTTTATTTGATATACACTCCTGATAATGGCTTCTTGATAGCAATATTATTCAAATTTGTATAAAATGTTTAAACCATAGATCTGTACGTGTGAACATATAGGACGAAGGTCTCCTGTGAATTATATATTTGTAATTTTCGATACTAAGTACAATTCACGGAAATTCACAAGTAGATCATCATTAGGTATATGAAACAAAAAAGAGCATGTTAAAGTAAATCCAAGGTTAGTTTACTCTCCAGTTTTTGAAAATGTTATTTTCTGGTAATTCGGAATGCTTCCGGGGACAGATTCACAAACCTGTTGTTGGAGTTGTTGGAAACATCGTATAGATGATACACAAAACTATCACATCATGAACTTATTTAAAGATTATCTAATGAGAGAGAGAGAGAGAGAGAGAGAGAGAGAGAGAGAGATCTGTAAAATTTAAAAACTTTCATGCAAACGATTAAATTGTCAAAGAGATTTTGCTATCTTGGATAAGAACGTTTCTTTGCAATTTTATTATAGCGAATACATTTCTGTCATAATTGTTTATACAAATAGATAGAAGTTCGAAGATTTCTTATATCGCCCAACTGTAAATTAAAAAGGTGTAAAGATCAAAAGAGCACTTTTGTTAAAAAAGGAATTTATCAATGGTACTTTATAAATCGAAACTTGTAAATTGGCGAGAAGCGTTCTTATGATTTGTTTATTACAAAGTTAAAGATAAGTAATTGGGATAAAAATGAGGAAAACGAGAAAAAAATGTAAATCATCTTTACGCAAGTTTTATGGTCAACACATTGACCTTCTCGGCAAGTATAATGTTTCATTGAAACACATGCTGACTGACGTTTTTCATAATTGGTAGACCATTCTTTATACACCGGGCTGACTACGGGTTTTTATGATCTTGACAATGAGCCCACGGCGGGTGCGACCGGTCGGTAGGGGATGCTTACTCCTCATAGGTACCTGATCCCATCTGCAATGTTATGAAGGTCCGTGTTTGCTCATGTTTTGTATTTTGACTATCACAAACAAACCAAATCATTAGCGTTTCGTTTTTTCCCTATTATGACATTAACCTCGGTCATAACATTCCCAATTGTGACAAGGAACGCACGGCGGGTACGAACGGTCAACAGTGGATGCTTTGTTACAACGCACTTTGAAAAATTACGCACATTGAAAAATGTTTTTAAAGTGCTTTAAATTTGTGACCATTTTAATGCACTTTGAAAGAATAATTGTTTTCAAAGTGCGTAAATATCGACTATATTAACGCACTTTGAAAAAAAATTGTCGATTTCTTGAACTTTCAGATAAGATTGGTAGTAATATTTATTCCCGTTATAACGACCAAGTCAATAAATAAAAAAAAAATTGATTGTCTCGCCTAAATATTACAGCAATGGGATTACATTTTAAAATTAAATTACGGAAAGTACTGACGAGATTTTATTTTTTATTTACGAGTTAATACTGTCTGTTTCAAAGAATAGATATTTACCATTTACCTTCTGTGAAGATACATGTAATGTGATCCATGACTTAGTATTTTAGTATAGACTTGCAATTGTCTAAAGCAGTAATTAAAAATCAAATTAATTCCTTTGAATATCACCAAAGACATAGATGTCAATAAGCCATCTCCTTCATGTGTATAAAGAATATCTTTTTACATAAACAAATAGCCCTCGCTCATATAACATATAATTATAGATCCATTTTTCAAAATCCCTGTGTACGCAATTCTTGGGACGAATTTGTATTTTTCGTTTCGAATTGAAAGGCTTATTTCAACAGAAGTAGCCGTAAAAGTACTAACTCTTAAATGTGTAATTATATGTTTATAACGCAATAGGCTGAAATGTACACTCAGTATAAAGAATGTTAAAATAGGATTTCACGCTTTAGGTAGATGTATGCCGCCATCACAATAAGATTTTCTTACCAGGCAGCATCATTAAGCCTGTACTTCGAGTTTGCTTCACCTCATAATGCATGCTGTAGCAAAAACTCTCACTGTAGCAAAACTTGCATTAGACAGCTCTTTTATTGTAAAGTTTTTAAGTAAATAAATAGAGAATATCCAAGAGTTCGGCCTGCAGAGAGACTACAGAGACATTCAAGATGACAACAAACCTGTTCGTTGTACAGCCGCTCTACCACTGGCATGCCTTACAATTGTAGTTGATGATTACTGGCCACTAATCGAAGCAAATACACGGACGTAAAATTACATTTAGACCGTTTGTCTTTATTTTGCAGACAGCAATTGTAGTTAGGATGAAAAGTATGCTGCGGGTCGTAACATGGGAAAACAGTCAATATTACCATTCAATATTACCATGAGAACGATCCCAGCTTCTAAACCCTCAACTAACATAGCAAATCTTTATCTATTATTGATGTAATCGACAGTAAATCAGAGTTAGTTCTAATTTTCGGAATTATAGCAAAAATGATTGTCACTTTGTATACTAGTATGTATCACATATACACGGGGGCGGTAAAAACGATAAATATAAGTAAGTTTCATTCGTTTTCTCTTCTTCTCCCGCTCTTTGAAATCTCAATCCACAACATTGAAATAAGGGAAATTTGTATATTCTTTGTTATTAAACTTAAGACTAAAAGGACAATGGACATCCCCACAATCACACCCACTCCCAGTTCAGGGGGTCATTATTAACTCGAAAGTTACGTGGACTCATCTAGTTATATGTACCAAGTATGTAAGATCCTCTAACGCAGAGAAAGATCATAATTCTGTAGAAGTTCATTAAAGTTTGCTAAATGCTTTATTATTTAAAAATCATAATTAATATATTCATTTTTAAAAGTCACATTTGTCGGCATTGATAGAAATCATTTAAACAGTGTGGAAATATATACATATATTTTTTTAAATCAGGGGACAAGCTTAAGAACCTGAGAAAGTTACTTTGAGGTTACTGGATAATTTGTTTTAACTTTTTCATGAGTGTTCCTTGATGCTGCTCAAAGCTCTTGAACCTAATGAATAGATCTAATGACATTTTTTTCGGGACATACATCAATTCATTATTTGTTAGTTCAAGAAGCACGATGATCGTAAAATGGATAAAACAATGATGTTTACAGTGCTGGATTGAATTTCCAATGCATATGCTACTATGTTGGGATTGGTAAAGTTCTTCCACCAATTGTCAAATAGTTATATTGACTTGTCAGATTTTTAAATCGACTTATAAGATATTTTTTACATGTAATAAAACTATTTATTTCAAAACCTGCTATTTGATTTATCTTCAAAACAATGAATAAAAGTACGATGCTTATCATCAAGCAATGATTCCGTCTTAATATTTATCATGCTCCAAACTAAATATTCAGATAACTTTTTTAATTTACATGTACATGTTACAAATTTTGTTACTTTATGCCTTATTTAAAATCAAATACTTAATTACAACTTCTTCTTACGACCACAAACTACATACATTTGTGGTAATGAGCAGTTCGTGGAATTTTTACACAACCAAATACAAATAGAAAACAAGTTTAGAAGATTTTACCGGCATCTGGTGTAAGGTCTCAAGAAAATTTAAATTATGGCAATATACCCCTTTCCTAAAAGTAAAAACCAAGATTCAGATGCATAGAGGGTTTGACAGTCACCTGAGTAACATAGCCTTTAATTTAACCTGTCTTATGGTCTCATTTGTTTTAAGGTTCATTTTAGATAACAAACCCTTGTGTGAGTATAATGTTTAAAAAACATTTATTCATGAAGGGGGGAGGACACGAATTGGAAGAATCTCGAATTATTCATAATCAAGCTCCAGGTGCCAAAACTTAACATAATCTTAAGGTGAAAAAAGACCTGCAGACCTTTAAAGGTTACCTTTTACAATATAACGTAGTATTTATTCTGCATATGGCATGCATACAGTTTATTTCTACGAGCATACAATGCACAGGAAATTAAAGCAAATTTCACAAAATATGACAACAATAGTAACTCGAAAGACTCGAGTGACCTACAACAAGTTAAATGTTCACCATGGACCATATTTGTCACCCCCTTACCCCCAAAACCCCCTTACCTTTGCCTAATGAGCAGTGAATCTCCCACGCTTTTAAAAAAAGCATAGGTAAATATTATAAAATATAATATATTTTCAATTAGTGGCAACATTGACCCAACCCAAGAACCCTTAACCCCTGATCTAGGGGTCATGAATTTTTCCATTTTAAGTAGAGGGTGTCATGAGTATTTTAACTGTGCATGCAGGTACATGTAATCTCCCCTAATGTGGATAGATAGAAGATTTTGTAAGATTAAATACTTTTTCACTATATGGCCATATTAGCCCCGCCCTAAGGCCTGAACACCCGACACAAGTCACAATTTTAGTGTAAGGCCTCATTAACATCTGATTCGTGCATTCAGTTTATCTCTTCTTGCTGTTGATAGAGAGAAGTTTTTCAAAGATTTATTGTATTCTCACATTATGACGTTGGTCATCTTCGCCAGCCAAGGGTTTTCGGTCCACTTTGCTCCCCATAAACCCTTGGCGGATTTCATTACGAAAACTCGGTGATGTGGTGGCGCTATCTAGCGAGCAACTTGAGTTACGCCCCTTGCATATTTACATTTTAATCGAATTAAACAACAGGTTATATACACACTACGGCATTAATACAACTTGAAAACATGTTGACTACCAAATATCGGAACATAATTAACGATGCTATTAAATACGAATTAAGTTATAACCTAGGGAAAGCACGGAATGTTTTATCCATAGTGTTTTGTAAGGACTTGTGCCGGGAGTGAAAAAGTCGCCGAAAGCTTTCATGCCATAAAATCAGCTATCGTTGTCGTGAATATTGCGGACCCAAGAAAATAAATAAAGCAGAGCTCACTGAACCTTTAAAAGCAATAACCATAAGCAGGAACGTATATACTAACGGGATAGGCAACTTCTACATTCGCCATGTTTACTTCCTATGCTATCACTCGAGCCTTAACAAGTTTGTAGAACTATGGTCAATCCCAGTAAAATATATAGGTTTTTAAAGCGATCTGGTTAGACCATCGTTGGGGAGGCACTGTACTCGAGAACTTGTGTCTCAACTTGTTAAAAGCACCGAATGTTTTACCAAAGATCACACATGTGTTTATATTTACAAGCACTGCGATTGGATCAGCTACTCGCAGCTGCAGCCAATCATAAAACGGAGCTTGTCACCGAGTTTTCGTAATGAAATCCGCCAAGGGTTTATGGGGAGCAAAGTGGACCGAAAACCCTTGGCTAGCGAAGATGGACGTTGGTTGTCCCGCCCGAAGGCCAGGGACCATGAACTTCATAGTTTTGATAGAAGGCTTTGTTGACGTCAAAACCATGCATTTTGTTTTGTTTTGCTTTTATTGAGAAATATAATGTAGAAGAGAAAATGATTTTCTAAAGATGTAATATTCATGTTCACTATATTGACATGTACATATTTGTTGCACCCTAGTGTATACACCCCATGACCCCCCCCCCCCCCCCCCCCCATGACCCAGGGGGTATGAATTTCACAATTTTGGTACAGGGCTTTAAAGACATATTGCATTAAGCAAGCATCAATATTTCCAACATGTGTGGGATAAGAGAGATTTTTTTTTAATTTGGCCCTTTTTGCATATTAGGCTCCGATAAAGAGGCCCTGGATGTGGTATAGTAAAATATTTCACAATTTTTATTCCTCTTATCCTACAAATGCTTCAAACTGAAAATGCCAATAATTGGCTTTATAGTTTTCAAGAAGTTGTAAATTTGATGATGAACGACGGACGAAGACCAAGAAATTTAACCTGTCACTCAGGTGACCTACAACCAACTTAATTAAATCGGTCATATGTTTGTGCATGTAATAAGAAACCCGTGACTGTTATGTTAAAGACTTTAAAGAGGTGATTTTTGGGATCATTTGATTTCCATATAGTTTTATTGATAATATTAGTAATCATTAGATTGGAAACAAGTTTAGAGAAAAGAAAACTACAATCTTTTAAACCATACATACATTTTATTAATAACTCAAATAAAAGGATATAGTATATTTTAGTTGTCCTTAACTAATTAAAGTCAAACATGTCATCCATGATATCTAACTCAACTACAAAGAGAAAGTCAAAATAAAAATGAAATGTAAATTTTTAACAAATTGTAAATAAAAAATCTTTAAAGGCACTGCGCATCGCTATATACATGTAGTATTCAACTGTTAAAAACAATTTTTATCTATCTATTAGATGGCATTTTACACATCATGTGGTCCTATAAATCTATACGTTATTGAGTTTCTTAAAATGGTTTGTCGAAATATATTAAAACATATAAACTCTTCTTATAAATGACGATAACGAACAGTGTTTAAATCATTAAAGCATGTATTCAAATTGATTTTGCCATCTCTTTAACAGTTTTAGAATAAATACATTTATATCTTGAAAATTGGTTTGACGAAGTTGTTAACCTTTGTACGTACCTAGCTATAGAATATATACGTATTTCCTTGTTTGTGAGTATAAAACTCGTATATCCTCGTTAGTAGCGTTGAATGCAATTCATTGGTATTTATCTTTTCACGCAAATTGATGATGATTTTTACAGGAGCTTTTTTCATGTTGATTTCTCTCGGTAAGTATGTTAGCTCAACTGAATTGAAAGCCCAAGTAAGCTTTTCTAATCAAATTAGTTCGAAATCACGAGTCGTTTTACATTATTTTCGTCATGTATATTCGCTTTAACGTTGATTTTTTACATCTTCATCTTATTGAACTACTTAGCGAAGTTCCACTTTACTTAGCACAAAGTATACTTTCGATCACTTTTAATTTATACAAAAAAAAACAAGGAATTCTTTCAAGTCTTAAGGATAAAAAAGACCTAGGGATTCTTTCATGTGCCATCTTTAGGATAAAAAAGATAAAATAAGTTAAAATGCTTCACTGGAATCAAATAGCGAGTAGCATCAAAACTTTATGTTTCTCTTGTAAAGTGAAATCATTTTTGTTTTCAAAATATGCTTTTTGGGAGAGGAATTGATTTAATTTTGAAATGAAAAGAAAAAACCTGTTTATTGATGAAAAACGTTCACCGTGAAAAAAAGAGTATTTTAAAAATTACGAAATAAAATGTGAAATTTTCAACAGTTTGTAATTAATATGTCATTTTATAAATATCACAGATAAAATAAGACAACAACAATTGATAGCCATTACGCGTGACGAAACGTAAAATCACTGTTGGATTTTTCTGTGCATGATTAACATGTTGACAGTTCTTTGTGATTGGTACTAGTCTTTGGTGATAGTTTTAAAAAAAGCCAAAATGATCATTCAGAAAACAGCAAGAGGCGTTTGAATATTGGTATCTGATATGTTTTTACGACACATTGTACTCACTTTAAATTTGCTGTTTAATATGTTCTCGACATTGTTTTAAATATTAAGCAATCCAAAGGAAACGTTATTTTTTTTTTTTACAGTTTTTCTATTTCATAAGTGTAAAGTTATATCCACCAGCAACTTACATGTAAAGCAACCCAACAGCTCAAAGCAAAATTCGACCAAACCGGAAGTGATTGTGATATTTAGCAAAAGCAAAGGTATCGGGTGGCAACCTAAGGTGAAGTCCAATGCATTGGTTTTAACTTTTTGAAAGTAAGTGGAAATCAGTCACCCTGTACACAAGAAAAAATAAAATGTTAATTTCATATAGTAAATACATTAAACTGGGTGAACACTCAGAAGTTTTGTTGAATTTATGACCATCTTGATATTTTTTAAATGCATTTTTTAAAAATTCAAGTTTATTTCAAAACTTCATAGCTACGATTTGACATGCATCAGTTAAAAATGAGTAGAAAAACGCTTCAGAAATGGTTAAGATTTATTATCTGGGTAAACTTTCAAAAAAGAAATTGTTGAAGCCCTCTTTTTGATACGGAAGCGACTGAATCCTTTGGTTTATCTAGGTAATCAGATTACTTAGAAATTAAATTTATTATTTGATAAAATATTTTCTTCTCTAAGGTTGGCTAATATCCAACTTTTGCTAATATCCAACTTTCTGAAGTTTATGAGTTTATTCACCCACACATGCATATACGAGACTCATAAAAAAATTAATTTCATATTTAACGAATTCGAATTTGATACGGAAGCGACTGAATCCTTTGGTTTATCTAGGTAATTAGACTACTTAGAAATTAAATTTATTATTTGATAAATTTTTTCCTTCCCTAAGGTTGGCTAATATCCAACTTTCTGAAGTTTATGAAACCTTATATTGACCAACACATGCACGGAAACCCATATATGAGACTCATAAAAAATTTAATTTCATATTTAAAAGATTCGAATTTGAACAAATTTAATTCGTGAAACAACGGTTTCTTTTAACTCGGTGAAATGAGCTTATAATATAATAGATTTCGATTATACTAGGTATCCTTGTTTGAGACTAGTGGCACCCAAAAATACTAGAATCAAATACTAGTATGTGATTACTTGATTACCGTTTAAATTATTTGTTTTGTTGGTTTAAAAATATGCTTTATTGAAATCATAATTTGAGGAGTGCAATTTGCAAGCACGGCAAATTTTCCACGGAAATGGATATGCACTCAAAATCTTTAGACAAGAAGCACTGGTTCTAAGATCTTTACTGTCGTGCGACCAGTTCTCGCCGAGTACCATTTCCCGCCAGTACATTGTGAAGTCATTTTATCAACACATAAAATTATAGCCGAAAATTGACGTCACAATGTACTGGCGAGAAATAGTACTCGGCGAGAACTGGTCGCACACCAGTAGAATGTAAGTTGTCATGTGTAGATTTCTGAGAACAAACAGATGGAGTCTGGTTCAAAGAATTTCTTAGTTTTAGATACTTGATCTTTTAGATTTTATGAACACAAACTTTCTGGATTGTTCTGCACAAATTTTTCACTTAATCGTTTTCATCCAATGGAAGAGTTGCTCAGACTGTCATTTTAAGCGGGTTTTCCAACGTAAAAATCCGGTAATTGAAATGGTAAAAATGGCGAGCGGGTTGGTGGGCGGGCCGGCTGGCTGCTGCCAAAAGGGTACCCCCATTGTACGGATAACTCCTCCTATTTATTTAATTTAGGAAAAAATACCAGCTTTTGAACTTAGTCATTTTTGACAAAATATTGCGTATAGGATACTTATTGTACGGATAAATCCTCCTACAGTTTTCAAAATAGGAAGTTGTTCTTTTGCAAATCATGAGAACATTTATCAGAAATGTGCATATTGCTAAGATTTTGATTTTTGATAATTTATGAAAAAAATACCAGCTTTTGAACTTAGTCATTTTTGACAAAATATTGCGTATAGGATACTTATTGTACGGATAAATCCTCCTACAGTTTTCAAAATAGGAAGTTGTTCTTTTGCAAATCATGAGAACATTTATCAGAAATGTGCATATTGCTAAGATTTTGATTTTTGATAATTTATGAAAAAAATACCGACTTTTGAACTTAGTCATTTTTTGACAAAATATTGCATATAGGGTATCCTTATTGTACAGATAAAGCCTCCTTCAGTTTTCAGAATAGAAAGTTGTTCTTTTGCAGATCAATGGAACATATATCAGAAGTGTGCATATTGCTAGGATTTAGATTTTTGATAATGTATGAAAAAATACCGCGCACTCTTAAACTATTGAATATTGCATATGGGTACTCCATTTTAACTACAGTAGGTAGTGTTTATCAATTTATTGTTGACATGGATTATGGGCACAAAAAGAAAACCCGGTTTGCTGTCACAATGACAGCTTTTCACTTGTTCTCCTGTTCAAGTGATCTTTTCTAATAACCTGTTGTCCGTCGTTCTTCCGTCTGTCTGTAAAATTTTCGCATTTTTTGACTTCTCTAGAACCACTGGCCAAATTTAAACAAATATGATACAATGTATCCTATTAGAAAGGTCATTTTAATTTGTAAAAATAAATGGCAAAACCTTTTTTCAAAGGGAGATAGTAATTGAACCTTTGAAAATAGGGTGGTTGTTTTAAGAACCTTTCTTCCTAACAATAGTTTATGATTTCAAAAAATGTTGATCTGATCTCGTGATCCTGTTAAGAAATTACTTAGATTACTTTAAGTTTACTAATCAATTTTTTATTTTAATAAAAAAGCAAGCACAATGAAATGTACTCTATGTATATCTATTTCCTTCTTTACAAATCATTATTCTGTGGAAAGATTGAATCATATTGCTCTCAGAAATAGCTAAACCGTACCTTACCAATATTCACTCAACATTGTTTAAAAAATCTTGTAAAAAATGGAGAGTATACTACAAAGTTTAATGGATAATATTTATAGATGTTGTTGAATGAGCCTTTACAAGTAATTTGATAGTATATATATACAATTCAAATATAAAGTACCGGGTAACGTCTTGAAATTTCTGATATGACCTCGGGTGCTTGTAACCACTATACAGTTAACGTTGTTATATTGTTTGTCGTTATATAATTTATAAAGGAGTGATTCTGTTTTTTTTCAGATACGACATTGGGTGTTTCCTACCACTATTCAATTGTTAATCTGTTGCTACATAATGCACAAAACATCACGTCGCCAGGTTATCCACACACAGACTATGAAAGAGACACCAACTACACATGGTATGTCGTAGCAGATGACGCTGCAGAAGAAATATTCATAAAGATAACGATGGAAATCCAGAGGACATGTGGTTATCCTTGTTACGACTATTTACAGGTTTGTGTCTTTTAAAGTTAAGTTAACTTTGAATCAAAACCTTTGCTGATTTAACAATCTGACATTCCCGACTATGTTCAAAGAAGATAAAAAAAAGTCGTCTTGTAAGTGTGATGATTATAAACAAGTTTGTACATAAATTTCTCCTGGATTATTGAAAAAAATTACAGTAAAATTACAGTTTTAGATGAACTTTTAAAAATGCTGTAACAGTTGTAATATTTAATTCAAAAAGCCTGCGTAATTGGTTTAAGACATGTGTCACTTTCTGAAGTTTATTTTGCGATACTGAGTTCATTAACTATAAAAAAAAAATAATGTAAATATAAATTAAAGCATGCAATATTTATTATAATGAATATTAAGTGTCCCAAAAGGAAAAAAAATTATATTTGAAAAGCCTATTTATCTTTCACTTCACTCTATATTCTGACACCTTGTGAATAGGCAATGCAAACTGTCTTAAATATATTGTACGCGCCTCAATGAAAACACCCTGTCCAAAAATGATGAGTAAACCTAAGCATTTCATTATGATATATTCATAATTGTTTGTCAATTAGGTACAAGAAATCCAATCTTTGGCGAGACGTTTTACCCTTTTCAAGCGATGTGGTCAGCAAACGACTGTCATAAAAGCAAGGGGAAATCGACTGCTAATAACACTCATATCAAACGATGATAGGCTGGCTTCAAAAGGATTTCAACTCACTCTGAAAGGTAAACTATGATCTCGAGTGAAATGAATTAAAAAAAAAAATTCATTTCGTGACATTACTAAATTATCAATCGATGAAATATAAAACATATCTTTTTGATTTTGAAAACTGATTGATCGAAATATATATTATTAAAGTGTTCACTAGATTAATGATGGATTAGACAATTCTATGTTTAACTTTCATGTCAAAATTGAAGTGTCAAGTACAGCTATATTTTGGCGAGCGTTGAAAGGCTACGATGAATTGCCTGTTTTTGATTTGTATTTTGTGTTAATTGTGTACATTTTTTATTAAAACAGTAATTTGATTTGTTAGGCCTTTCATTGATGTTTTTGTGCGGTATTCAAATATTCACAATTTATGTTCATTAGTGTCAAAGATTGATAAAACAATGACAACAATAACTACATCAACACAATCGACGACAACAAAGAAAAGGACAACTGCATCAACAGTAAAAACAACATGTAAAACAGGTATGCATTTCAAAAAGTAAACTGTACAGTATCGGAGAGTTGTCAAAGTTGTCCACTTTACTAAGATTTTGTGAGTTAATTATGCTTCGTTATATCGAGATAAGACAAAACAGTCGCTCGCTAAAACATAAAAAACCTGATATCCTTTTCTCAAGATAATGCAAGTTAATCAGTGTATCACTGGATAGAAGAAGACGTTAGAGGGGAATTAAATTTGATCTAGTGATACATTTCGAACAATATATCTTCTTTTTTTTTTTTTTAGAAATTATTTTCTTAAATCACTTTTCTGCTCATATCCCAAAAAATGAATATATTAATTTACAAGAAGAACTGACACTAGCCTGAATTTGTAATTGTTGTGAAATACAATTAGATTTTTTTAAACTCTCTGTTACGTTTATCGTTGATTACTATATCCATCGTTTACCGGCACTTTATAAACTTTGATGGTTAACAAGTGACAAATTACTAGTAAGAAAAATACATTTTTATGTTGTTGTTAATATATTGACGCTTAAATACTATTTTAAATACATTGATGCCGAAGCCCGAATTTTATATTCTGGGCAAGATTCTTTGATTTTCCCTGGTTGATTTAATTTTTTTCTTCACACTTTGTTTTTATAGAAAAACTATGAATTGATTGTTTCTCTTCTACTTAAACTTATGTTAAAAGTAGATTAATTAGCATTAGGTTACAATGAACAGTTGGTTACCTGCAGTTTTGTAAATATTGATTTTAACAATAGTCTCCAAGGCGCGTTCAACAAAATCAACTTTAACAAAACGAACAGTATCAACATCAACACTATTGACATCGACAACCAAACCGTTAAATACTTCCACAGTTGAAGTGTTGATGTCAAATACAACAACAACGACAAATACAACAACACAACCGACGACGTCAACAACACCACTGACAACAAGGAAGATGATAACAACGATACCAAATGTGACATTAACAACAAATGCAACAACACTGCTGACAAAATCAAGGACTCTACTAACATCAACTCAAACTGCATCAACAATAAGAACAACAGATGGACATAGTAGGTTTATTAATTAGTTAGTAACCTTTAAAATTTTAAATAGTATAATTATAGGTATTCATTTTTTAAATAAAGGTAGTCTTAAACATCGTGCCAGATAATATGCAAGTACCCAGATGGCATTTTTGCAAGTGTATAAGATGCAGTTAAATCAGATTCAATATACATGTAAGTCATAATTCTGATAGATCGGTTCCTGTTAGTGTATATTACCTTTTTCGTTTGTATAGTCTCTGTCACCTCAAAGGTGACACTAACTTTTATAAATAATTCAAAGACAAATGAAAAAATGATAAGGGAAAAAAGATTCCTTATGATATAGTGTTAATCTTATCGAACTTTCTTTAACTGCTTTAAGAATTTGATATACTTTAGAAAAGGTTATACCTTTTGGAATTTTATTAGACAAGCTGTTTTCCTATTACAAATTTTATTTTCCCATCGGATTTTCAAATTCGATAGAAAACTATTTAATTTTGATTGGGACTAATTAATCCTTCAGGGTTATCATTTTAAAGTTAAGTAATACCGTAAGGAAAGTTTTTGAAATGTTAATTTCGACAGTTGAAATAGATCAAAATAAAAATTGGGTTTTATTTAAATTAAAACAATGTAATATGCCGTGTTGGTTATTCATTATCAGTCAAACATTTACAGTGTACTAAAGAACAAATTTTGCAGTTAATCAAAATTATTTAATTACATGTATCATGGTTGTGTCGTTCGTTATCGATATGCCCCCAGCAAATGACTATACACCTAATCTCTGGTGTTGAAGGTTGTCCCTGCATGTACTTTACTTGCTCTTTCCCTTGCTATTCGGTTACGAGTTGATTAAACTAAAACAGCTTATATCTTTAGCACGAAGTCAAGATTTATCTTCCAGAAATGTTTTCATATGATAATAACTAATTGTCTACGGATTTTTCCGTCTTTTCCCGATTACGACAAAGAGCACACGGCGGGTGTGACCGGTCAGCAGAGGATGCTTACTCCTCCCTAGGCACCTGATCCTACCTCTATCTTTTTAGAGGTCCGTGTTGCTCTGCTTTTAATTTTGTTTTTCGTTTTATGGATTTTTGAGATGGTTGACAGTTTGTTAATGTCGTTTTTCATTGATTATTCTCTACTTCATTGGGGAATGAATAAGTTGTCATACTATTGCTAATTGAATCTAACTATACATGTAATTGCAAATATTTCAAATAAAACGTTATTAACAGACCTAACTATACATTTATCCCAATCATCTCGACATTTGTTTCCTTCTTCAATTGCAACAGGATCAAAAAAAGAAAGCACAACAATTTTGTTGTAATCATCTCAATCAGTGGAAACACGAAGCAAATCATATCAAAAATCTACTTCAAACACACAAACACAGCCACGAAAATCTTCGACTTCAGGAACTAGAAACATTACGACAACAATGGATACAATTACTGATAAAGATACAACATTCATTTTGGAACATTTTCGGATCTTTGGAAATGGAAACAGGTATAAAATCATGCGGCATGTTGAAGGCCAGAGAATGCTAAAGGACGCACAACATGCCTTCCGAAAGCAACGACCCTGTGAGACTCAGGTGATTGTTACTATACAGGATCTTGCCAAGGCTATTGACGATAAAAGCCAGTCAGATGTTATTCTGTTGGATTTCTCTAAGGCCTTTGATAAAGTCCCGCACATTAGGCTGATGAGCAAACTACATCATAATGGAATTCGGGGAAGCCTACATTAGCTGGATTGGTGACTTCCTGCGTGATCGGACACAGACAGCAATCCTTGAGAATGAAAAATCTGACTCAGCTCCATTTCTATCAGGAGTTCCTTTAGGGAGTGTCCTAGGTCCGACACTCCTCCTATTATATATTAATGATCTTCTAGAGTACATAAAGAATGGCTCCTCAGTGCGACTCTTCGCTGACGATTGCATCCTTTATAGACGCATCAAAACGTCTCAGGATGCAGTCCTTCTCCAAGAAGACCTTGAGGCCTTCCAAGAGTGGGAAAAGGACTGGCTCATGGAATTCCACCCCCAGAAATGCAAAGTTCTCCAACCAAGCAACAAGAGACAGCTTACAAAATCATCCATATTCCATCCATGGACACATGTTGGAGATAGTAGAATCAGCAAAGTACCTCGGGGTCAACATCCACAACAAGCTCAACGGGAATCATCACATAAACCAGGTGACAAAGAAAGCTAACAACACCAGAGCCTTCTTCCAGAGAAATATCTACCAGTGTCCAAAGAAGACAAAGGAACTGTGCTACAAAACCCTGGTTCGACCTGAAATGGAGTTTGCTAGCGTAATATGGGACCCACATACGGCCACCTACATACACAACCTGGAGATGGTACATATGTACAACGGAGGGCGGCCAGGTTTGTGACTGGTGATTTCCATCGCACCAGTAGGGTTACCACCATGCTACAACAACTGCAATGGCCAACACTCCAAGAGAGAAGATCTGCGGATCGAGCCATCATGATGTTCCGCATTGTGAGGGCTTTAATGGCCACACCAACCTCCTACATGTACCTTATATCAACTGGGACTACAGGGAGAGGCCACAACAAAAGATTCTTGACCCCTTACGCCAGATCTGATACGTACAAACATTCCTTCTTCCCAGCGACCATCAGGTTGTGGAACAGTTTACCAACATGTATAATTGAGTGCAGTTCCGTCAACACCTTCAGGAACGAACTGCACAATGTCCTAATTCAGTAACCACCATCTGGATGATTTTATATGTATATAGTGCCACCATGGTTTTTAAAATGCACCTGTATATAGATGATTTGCTCACACCGCGCATTAGCGCAACAGTTCGAAATTACACCAGATGGTGGTGAACTTTACGGGAACACGAAAAATGCCTTTTCTTATAAAAACAGTTGCATTCGATATTTCAAGTTTCCTACTGTAAGTGACACTTGCTACGAATTTAACAGTTTTTTCATATTCTTTTTTGTTGAAATAAACCATTTCTAGTGGAAAATGACACGTACCCTTTTTTAAAAATAAACTGTTTTAATTTTTACAACATGTTTTGAAATCTAATTATTAACTATTTTTAAAGTAGCTATAAGTATTAACTTTTCTTGCACTATAACATTAAGCTTTTATTCTATTTTGTAGTAATTTTATTGATGGGATTGGGGTTTTTAGAGGTCACATTTCTAGGATAAGAGGAATCTATGACCAAACATTTATGACCAAATCACTCCCTGGGTCTCTGGGGTTCAGGCCCTAGGGCAGGGCCAATATCGCCATTTAGTGAAAATGTACGAACTTTAAAAAATCTTCTCTAAATCTACACCATGGGGAAATAAACTTAATAGCTGTTTATAATGTCCATGGAGCCCTTTTTAAAATAGTTAATTAAAAATTAATTGGGTAGGACCAGCATGGGCACTTCAAGGACTAAAACATGTTGCGTTGTTCGTACGTCGGTCGTTAACAATTCTATATTTTCATTTTGAAAACTACAAGATAAACTGTCACTTTTCCATATAAAACTAAACATGTATTCTATTTTAGGAAACCTATTTAATTTCCTATGCATGACATGCGTGTAGCATTAAGCTGTATGCATAATATGCGCATTATAAATGAAACAATATTGTTAAACATACACCATCCAAGGCCTGCAGGTTTCTTTTTACCAAAAGTTTACAATTTTGGCCATGAAGCTTACAATGAAAACATGAGACTTCCTGAGAGGTCAATCTACAGGTGACCGCCAAGGCATGTTAACCTCTTGTTACAACATACACAGTTAGTTGTCACAAATTTATGGGAAAACGTTAAAACACAACAAAAGTATATATTCTTTGAAATTGTATCAATAAGCCTTAAGGACGACTCGCCCAGTGAATGGTATATTGCAGAGTTTAACATACAGCTAATATTTCTTAGTGTTAAAGTCGGGTACAACATTTTCAGCAAGAACGATCTCAACACAATCGACAACAGCATTACCAACAAAGTCAACTCCAACTGCATCAACAGTGAAAACACCATATAGAAAAAGTACGTAACAATTCAAGAGCATTTTGTAGCTAGAACAGTGATGAAATAGACTATCATAAGATTTTAATTCTTTCTCTTATCTTTATTTGCTCTTTGAGAGCTTCTGATTTGTCTATAATAGGTGTTGAATTGATGTTAAGGTGGAATGCTACACCAAAAGTTTTGATTGCCTAGTATCTCATATTTCAGCAAGTCTTCTGATTTCTGAAGACATGAGACTGTCGCCATCTGATGTATTAAGTATCAAGTCTCCTGGTTACCCAAAGGTCAACTATAAAACCAATACAATCTACACATGGAATGTGACAGCACCTGCTGAAACAAATGAAATTTTAATTGATATTGACATGGATATTAAAAGACCGTCTAGTGGTTTATGTGAAGATTATTTAAAGGTATTTTTCTCATTCAGAAAAGCTCCATGTTCATTTTTGGTAGATGGTAAACATGCTATGCAATATTGTTTTTTCGTCATTAATTTGTTTTTCTAGGGTGATGGCTACATAAGTTTTAGAAGTTGTGGCCAAATCGATTGTAACTATTACAAGAAAATAAGATCAAACCGTTATTTGTTGAGCGTACATTTTCCGCAATTCAATTTCAAAGGCCTATTAAAGGTACAGAAGTGACATCACTTTTTACAATCAGGGCCATTGTTCACAAACTAGATTATCATCAAGACCGTCAATTGGACTTAATTGATGAGATTTCATGCTTAATGTATTAATATAAACAAAAGAACAGAATTCACGCTATTTGGTAAATTTTACGAATAGAAATATCACTTGAAAATAAAAATACCATTTTTGTTTTAAAATATGTAGAATGAGAATTATCCATATATAATAGTTAATTGACCCTTGTTCAAATATCAGATTCAGGAAATTGATCCCTCCGGTGAAAGCTTTACAGTATTTAATGATTGTGGTAAACAAACGATGAAGAGAAACGTTCTGGGGAATCGACTACTCATAAAACTTGTATCGAACTATGACGACTTCACTTCAAAAGGATTTGAATTAAATCTAAGAGGTAACAATATTCCGCTATTATTTAGGAATAAAAATAAAGATTTGAAAAATTCTGTTTATTAATAAAATGACAAACTGAAAATTAAAACAAATATTTCTATTTTTTAACATCTATTAGAGTGTAACGTGCTAAAATAATAATCTTTTCAATAGAAAAATCTGGCCTTTAAACGTTTAACTCTTTTTTTAAACAAGTGCTAAATGACCGAATAACAACATCAACATTAACAACGAGAAGATCAATATCCTCTTCTACAGCAGGTAATATATATGTCATCTATTTTACTATTTAATCCACATAACAAACAAATGTAGCACAGCAGACACATGTACTTTGAAAATATTATACAAATATTGAGCTATACTGTAACATATAAACATTGGCAAAAGATTAGTGTAAAATTGAACAAACATAAACATGCGTAAAGTAATACAAGAGCTTGTAATTGGATTGTTATTTATCAAACCACATTTTCACAATATTTGTTGTTGTTACAATGCGTGGAGTTATAGATATTTTAATTACCAGAATAAATCTTGTTATTACTTTTCTTGTATGCAAAACAGAAAGGCGGCCTAGTATTAGAAGGAGAATAACAACGGCAGCTACAAATAATATTTCGACATCTAACTGGAGTTTGCTGGTGCCAATTGCAACACAAAAGAAACAATACTTAACAACACAGGAACAACCAACACATTCCACGTATTCAGCACTCGCAATGACAATGGAAACAACGTCAAAAGATATCACATCAGCCTCTTTAGGTATATGTATGTTTGCTTTCATTAACAAATAAAACGTATGTTAATTTTTTTCATAAAAAGAACAGATTCATTTCAAATATTTGATCTATTTTAAAATACTGTTGGTGTTTGATCGCTACTTGCAAACAGGTAAATATTTTTTTCTATAACAAGAACATATAAATCATATATAACTCAATCAGTAGCAATAATTGACAAAAGAAAAAGAAACCAAAAACATCAGAAGCAAAAAAAACTCGAAATTCGTTAAAATCACCCCCAACAAATGACAGTGCTTCTGACAGAAATACACGATTGCCAAGGTTACCAAACAGATTTTATACGTATCTTAAATGTCAAGAATGGATATATGTATTATAAAAGCTAGAACAGTCGTTAATCTTAAAGAGTAAAAAATAGCAAACAGTAACAGTTAAGATATGGACATATCAAGCGTATTTACAACACAAAACAACCAAACTATGTCACAAAACAAGAATTACCGATACATTCCATGGATTCAGCACTCAGAATTGAAACGGATCCAAGACATCGCATCAGTATGTATGTTTGCTGGAGTACAAAAAGGTATGCTTCATATTCTATTTCGAAAACACATTAATTTTTTAATATTCATTAAGGATGAATGCACTTAAGTACATCGATATTTTGTTAGAAAATTAACTTTTAAAGATTTCATCTTTCTAATTGCAGAAATGGTCAATATCAAAACTGCGGCCATAGATAATTGCGCTAAATAAAAACATGGTGTTACCAAGTACGACTTTGTTTTCTTAGGTGGGGCCCATCACGATTTCTTAAGTCATCATACGATAATGATTCGGTTGTTGAGACTGTGTGAAGCTTAATAAATAGTTTGGGACAGATCAACTTCATGGTACTTAAATCAATTATGTATCGGAGATAGTTTTTTGTAAGCATTTTTAACACCATGAATTTTTCCCCGCGTACTTGATATTTGTCAAACATTCTTCCCGGTATTGAACTTGGCTCTTTATTTGATGTGCACTCCTATCATAGGCTTGTTAATTGCTTTATTACTCAGATCTGTGTAAAATACTTAAACCATAGATCTGTACGTGTGAGCATATAGGACGTAGGTCTCGTCTGAACTATATATTTTTAATTTTCGATACTAAGTACAATTCACGGAAATTCACAAGTAGAACATCATTAGGTATATGAAACAAAACAGAGCATGTTAAAGTAAATCCAAGGTTAGGTTTACTCTTCCAGTTTTTGAAAATGTTATTTTCTGGTAATTAGCAATGTGTTTCCGGGGACAGATTCACAAACCTGTTGTGGGAAACATCGTATAGCTGATAAACAAAACTATCACAACATGAACCTTTTTAAAGATAAACTTATGAGAGAGAGAGAGAGCGAGAGAGAGAGAGGGAGAGAGAGAGAAAGAGAGAGATGTACAAATTAAAAACTTTCATGCAAAAGATTAAATTGTCAAAGAGATTTAGCTATCTTGGATAAGAACGTTTATTTGCAATTTCATTCTAGCAAATAAATTTCTGTAATAATGATTTAACAGATAGATAGAAGTTCGAGATTTCTCATGTCGCCCAACTGTGAAATACAGATGTTAAGGGCAAAAGAGCAATTTTGTGAAAAAGGAATTTATCAATAGTACTTTGTAAAAACGAAACTTGTAAATTGCCAAGAAGTTTTCTAATGATTTGTTTATTACAAAGTTAAATATATGTAATTGGGATAAAAGTGAGGAAAACGAGAAAAAAATGTAAATCATCTTTACGCAAGTTCTATGGTCAATACAAATACCTTGTCGGCAAGTATTGAGACACACGCTGACTGGCGTTTTTCAGACTTGTTAGACCATTATTTATACACCGGACTGACTACGGTTTTTTATGATCTTGACAATGAGCACACAGCGGATGCGACCGGTCGGCAGGGGATGATTACTCCTCATGACACCTGATCCCATCCGCAATGTAATGGAGGTCTGTGTTTGCTCATTGTTTGTATTTTGACTATCACAAACAAACTAAATCATTAGCGTTTCGTTATTTTCCTATTATGACATTAACCTCGATCATAACATTCCCAATTGTGACAAAGGAACGCACGGCTGGAACGGTCAACAGTGGATGCTTTGATACATGTACAACGCACTTTGAAAAATTACGCACCTTGAATTTTTTTTTCAAAGTACGTTAAATTTGGGACCATTTTAATACAATTTGAAAAAATAATTCTTTTAAAGTGCGCAAATATTGATTATATTAACGCACTTTGCAAAAAAAAATGTTGTTGATTTCTTTAACTCTCAGATGAAATTGGTAGTAAAATTAATTTCCGGTATAGCGTCCAAGTCAATAAATAAAATAAATAATTGTCTAGCCGAGATATTACAGCAATGGGATTACATTTTAAAATCAAATTGGACTGTTTGGGGGTTTTTTTCAATGTGATTGTTGTTGTTTTGATACATGTAAGAAGGTAACAAGACTTTAAATTGTCGCTAAGTTTAATAAATTTCACAAACGCTATTTCTTTTGGTTGGTTGCACCGAGCTCAGCTTGAGCGAGTTTCTGTACTTGTGTACATTACCTGCATACGTGTAAGTAACAGTATATCAAATAAGTGTATTTTAAAAATACATGTACATACATAGTACAGAAGATCAAAGGTGGCAATGTTGCATACATCAACCCGTTAATTGCCAGACTGTCACCTTGATTAAAATTCTTATCCCTCGGTGGTTCGTTTTATATATACATGTAATTATATCCCCGACTGTTTAAGACTTGTTACCTGTAATTAAATCCGAGATGTACGGTTCTAGGATAACACAAAAGTGAAATTTTTGTTTCAAATTCAATTAACGGGTTACAATATTATTTCCCTATAAAAGAAATTAAATATGAATTAACCATTTACCAAATGTTTCATTTTATTTTTTGAAATCTCTCTCTCTCTCTCTCTCTCTCTCTCTCTCTCTCTCTCTCTCTCTCTCTCTCCTCATTATTTGCTTGCTTAAGAACTGCTTTAAAGTACACCAGGGACAAACGGTATCTAGACTACCTACATGTAAAGTGCGGTCAATTTTTGATATGATGGAGATCTATATGTGAAAACATCCTGAAAATTTAACTGCGGTCGCATGAGTACTTTTCGAGATATTTGGGGGAAACCCGATTTCACACCTTCAGAACGATTTTTAATCAAGCCGATTTGGCGCGGGATGAACTGTGGCGTCACTGGGTCCACTACTATAATATGAGAAACAAGAATATCGTATGAAAACTGTTTGTTTTCTTGCATTGCATTTTCTATATATGAACATTTTTTTTATCGACCCTGAATGACTAAATATACTGTTGTTTGAGTTTAAACCCAAATTTTATTGAACAAAAATGCCGAATTTGGAAACTTGTTAACGTTTGCTTCATGAATTTAGTCAAATGTGTGACACATTTTGCATCACATGTGTATCCTAAGTAGCAAATTGACAATCAATCAAGGCACTGTTGTTATAAGAAATATTTTTTGAAATATTTTTTTGTAAAAGGTAACGTGGGGGGGGGGTCTATTCCTCGTATGAGACATAAAATTCAGGCACGTAGCATCGGGGGGGGGGAGCTTGCATTTACCATGTTTACATATAAAAAATTGAATTATCATGGAGCCTCCCCCCCCCCCCACTTTTTGGGGGAGTATGTAAGTATTAATTAAGGAAATTAAGAGTGAAATCGAAGTTACAGATATATACCACGCCAGCTCCCGCCCCCCCCCCCCCCCCCCCCCCCCACGAATAAGGATATTTAAGATTTCAATTTCCCCTTTATTTTTTTATTTTTTTGCTTGCTTGTCAAGATTTTTTGGATGAGTCTGAGGTGTAATTTCAGGCAGGTAGCATCCTTTTTTAATTGTGGGGGGGGGGGGGGGGCAATCAAAAACGATGCTACCTGCCCGATATTACATCAATATTGCCCGATTATTCATTTTAATATTGATTTCGGACTATTAACAATCAAAATAGCATGCACATTTTAACAAACAATCGAGGAATTATTAATGGATCAAGGCGAAATTTAAGTCCAAGATGGCCGCATGATGAAGTTTGTCTCGTAACTTCTTTGAAAATACGATAATGGAATTTTATTTTACACTTATTTACATCCTTTGTCAAGATATGTTAAAGTTTCTTTCAGTTTTAATAATGATTCGGTGTTAGTATAACAATAGACAAGCTATTTGGAGTTAAATTGCTGACTATAGCGCTCGGAAGAAAGGTGTTCTTTATTGGACAAGAAATTAAGACCAGGGACGTAATTACTTCCTAAATTATTACTTCATTATTACTTGATTGCATTTTTTAAATAAGGTTTAAATTGCTGAATTGTGAGTTTTGTCATTTTTTAAATGATAAGATAAGTAACAATTAAGGCATATTTTGAACATTAGTTTCTTTTTGATAGTCTCATGCATGATTCTTTAACCACTGATTGACGGACTATACCCGTGTATTAGCTAATGAATGCTTATTTTACACAGTCTAATTTAATTTATGTTTTAGCTGATAATAATTGAGTAGCTAATTATACACAAATCAATTTACCAGTCTAGAGGTGTGAAACCTCCTCTTTGTTCTCCAGACTCGTGTACCATGTGTATACATACCCCAGACACACACGTGTCTGGAGCAGTAGCTTCGTTAGTTTGCCGGTGACATCGTCTCGGGTCATTCGTGTGTGAAGGGAGATTATGTAATCAGCAACTGAATAATGAACATCAATCTGTCCATGCAAGCATTTAAGATATCGTAATCATCGGTAAAAAAGGCGACGAGAATATCCAAAATCCCTAAAAAGAAACTTGATTGTGCCAAAATAATTACGGATACAATTTTCTAAATCTACAATACTTAAAATAACTAGATACGTCAAAACATCAGAGCTCTATCAATTTTTTGTAATTTTTTACTGCAAAATGGTATTTATTTTGTAAAGCTTTTTAAGGTAATTCCCTTCCTGTTGATCTCGTAACCTCTTTTCCGCATGTTGAATAAGCAAATTAATCAAATAATGTTAAATATGTCGCCTTAACTATAATTATATTATGTAAGTAGAACAAATAATTTTCAATAATATCAAACTGATAGCATTCATGCCGTAAATACTCCATTTCATAGATCTTTATTTGTGATGCTGAATTAGTAAATATATTATTCACCAATTCCTATATATTTGCTTTGTATATCTGTTTGTATTTTTTGTATTCATGTCGTTTTGAATGTACATGTATATCGAGAAGGTCATTGTGTACACATCACAAGTCAGTGGATTTTGTCTAGATTTTTGTTTTCTCTCAACTTGATTAGCTAGTGATTAATTTTGTGATTAATTTTGCTCTAAATTATAAAGTATTAATTATGAAGAAATTTTGGGGAAAAATCAGCGCCGCGAACGTGATTTGATCCCACGCTAGTACAATAGTGCTACTTATACCGCCCTCCGCGCAGCCACTGCGCCACTCCCTCTTTCGTTGTAAAGGCTTTTATTTTAAATATAAGGTAAGGCTATCTTATTAAAAAGGAAATAAACTGAAATTCGAAGCTAATTCTTTCTTCGGAATAATATATTCTTAAAAATATAGAGTATTTCACCCCTTGTTATGATTCTTTATTTAAAACTTGAATAATTACATTTCGATGTTTTATAGTACATGTACTACCAGGGACATTTATGTATATATATGTATCACCGGTGCTATGGACACGGAATGCACCGATCCAGCTTTTTTTCCTTGGGGAGGGGGGGGGGGGGTGGGTTCGGAGTGACAATTTAGTTTGCCAGGGGGTCAGAGGCATATTTTCGATATTTCTTTATGTATATTTAAATTTTCAAGGGGGTCCGTCCTGTCAATGATACGCGTTTTGTCACTGCCGGTTTAGATTTACTTTTGATACTCAGCTTAGCATTAGCTTTGAAATTCATGATCATTTATACGTTCTAATTAGAAACCAATGATATTTTTTCATTATAGCCGAAGCACTTGTTCATGTCTAGAAAATGATGCTCAAAATCACGCATGTATTGCATTTAACTTGGATTTACACGAAATAATTTAATTGAATGATCAGCCCAAGTTTGTGGGATCCCGTTTAATACAGGTTAAGAAGCCCGATAATTAACAGTGTTTTAAAACTTACGCACACTTGTATTGATTGGCAAAATGTGAATATAATAATCTTCGTTTCGGGATAGCATTGTAACGGGATTAGCAAAACCAGGCACGTTGGTGTCTCAATGGCAAAACAACTACCATTTACTTAAAATGATATACGTCGCATTGATCCACGTAAATATCTTATGCCAAAAGCTATCTGATTAATTAATTAAATAATTCATTAATATTGCTAGTAACGATTAAAGTTAACAAAATTGGTTAATAATGTTTACATTCACGTAATAAAAACTGTGTTTGTTTCGTGGAGACGGAAGACCTTAATGATAAGACAGTGTTCGGTGAAAACTTTCTCGCTTCTGAACTTCCAGTAAAAAAAAAATAAGAACCTTAAAAATGGATGGAAAACACTGCAAAATTAATCTAAAGATTCACAATTCACTCCTTGTATGTGCCAAATTTCCATTTTATCATGCAACTTGATAAACTGGTTCACAGTTTCCAAAACTCGGAAGTGGAGTGAAGAAAAACGAGGGGAATAATTTTGTTATCATGAGCAGTAAGTACATGTTTGTTCTTATTTATTTTCTTCACCCAATTTTAGCCCCAAGCGAGTTCACCTGTGTCACGTGTTTCTGTTCAATCTGGTTTCTGCTCGCACGTGTCTTACACGTGTATATCTCCATTCTTTGTAGAACAATAGGGTGCTAATTAATATACACAGACTGACACCTGAAGATACTGCCATGTAAATTGGTAGATGCTTTAGGACAATAGGATAGTTATTAGGTATACACAGAATGTGTCTCCTTGGTCAGTTGACTTATCTATAAGGAATTCATAATGAACACAACAAAGACTTTTGATGCTACATGTAAAGCTTATTTGTAATTGACATCAACACAATATTTAAAAGTTATTAAAAAGATATTATAAATGAAATGAATGTGCAAGTAATAAAATGTTGAAAAAGTATATTATCATATATAGTCAATGTACGTAATACAAATCATTGCATTCCTAAAACTATATGCATTGATCTAAATTGATAACGTTTAAATACAGTTTTGTTACTATACTTGTATTGTTTTCATTTTAAGGAAATATTTATAAGTAATATGAACAGAACCATATTTTAATTTTGTCATTAGTACAATTGGCAACATTTTAAAAAACATTATATAGTCTGGCATCATGTCTATTATAGACTGTGCACTGTTGTATTCTCTCATGGGGGGGGGGGGGGGGGGGGGGAGTGAAGACTTTTGTTAGGAACCATTTCTATTGTTATAGTAAAATTATTTTACTACTCCTATTACAAAGTAAACTCATATATCAACTTATATTCTTCGAATAATATTAATTATACATGTGTTTAAAATTTTTCTTTTTCTTTTTAAAATAAAAGTTTTCTTCTGAGACTGTAATCTAAGTTCATTTCAGAAGAAATTGGAATGTGTCCTCTACATGTATTTCATCTACAGAGTTTTCATGTGCACTCAGTCTAGACAAGTTCACCCTGAAATGGTGCAGTCTCTATTTTCAGGGGTAGTACCCCACATCGAAACTGTGCTATTGTTGATCTAGCTAACAATATGTTTAGGAATGTTCATTGAGATGTATAATTTTCTAGGCAAGAATTTTCCTTTGATAGTTTTTATGTTCTTAATTTAGGAGTATTTAATGTGGATATCCATTTGCCATCTTAGTTCATGTTCTAACTGCTGTTTACTGATATGAGTTAATATATACATGAAGTACATGGGGGCATATTTCCATAGGCTGCCAGTATATCTACATCATCTAGAATAGACATTGTGGTTTTATGAATAGTCCTTGTTACACTACTACATGTACATTTTAATAAGTGTATTGTCAAACAACAATATTCATGTACATGATATACCATATGACTGCCCAGAAAGACAACAACTTCAGTAAATAATGAGTAACATAAATACAAGGCTTTTAGTTACTAAAACATCTTGTCAATGAATAGAAGAAGTCGATCAGAAATAATTATAATAAGTACTACATGTAGGTAACTGCAAGTTAAAAATCAGAATTAATCCTTTCAAACCTATGGCCAAAAATTTTCAGAGAATCGAGAGAAAGAAAACAAACCCGGTATATATAATCATGTTCATATTAATTAACTTTGAAACAAACCGAAATCATTCATTAGGGGAGAGAGAGAGAGTTGTTGAACATTAGGGTTCACTGGTTAAAAATACATGTATGTATTCAGAGCTTTATTTAAGCTCATTGAGCAGAGTATTAGGACTAATATTCTATGTCTGTCTGTCGGTATGAATGAATGAGGTGATGGGTTTATAAATGTAGGAATGAATGTGTTCATGTATATGCTAAACAACAAGTTAATTTATCATCATATGACAAAAGTCAAGCTTATTATTTATTATCCAATTATCCTTTGTTTTGTATACAAATATATCAATAACATATCACTCTGTAAACTGGTAAATTATACTACATACTATATTATACTATATTCTATGATTATTTTATAACACCACTTCTTAACTTTTTATTTTGGAGAGGGTGTATATAGGCTTTGCCTGTTGCCTAATCCATTTGATTACTCAATAAAATATGCTTAAATTAGAGTATTAGGAAAAATTTAATATGAAACATAACTATTGAATAAACATTTAAGTGTTTATAGTATAACCTCACAATATCCATAAAAGTACCACTGAGACCAACATAATACAACTGCATAATAAATAAATGTTATTTAAGAAATTAATGGGTTCCAGCTTCTGATCCGCCATTCAGTAGATATTTTAAAACAATCTTGACTAATAAATGTCAGTCATATAATAATGATTCCAATGTAAGTCGATCAGATGAGCAAATCTAATGTTTTGAGGCTGTATGATCGAGCTATAATTTTTGAGAACCTTAAATTTATCACCATTATGGGACCCAGTTCATTTAACAGGCATGGGACAATTACTTTTTCATAAAGGAAAAGCATGGGACAAAAACTTCCTTAGGTAACCGTGGGATGAACACTTCTTTAAAAATGAGTTACAATTCTCAACTCAAGAGGAACAATTAATATCTTTAAACATATTTCATTTTAAAAAAAATAATCATTTAGGAGGGAGTTACTCTCATTATTATCCAAAACTGTGTGACTTGCTCTCTTTAACTTACACTAAAATTCTATGAAAAGATGAAATTAGAAAGCTTATGCAATTCTGAGAAAAAATATGCATCATATTGCCAATTCCATTGAGGTTTAAGAAAAATATAGCCATTTAAGTGAACCTACCATTTCCCCACTCCTCTATTTAACACAGATTCATGGGGCTCTCCTTTAGTAAAACATATTAACTTAATCTTTTAGACATCAATTGTTGTTCAACCTCCTTGAATAAGAAACCTTATTCAGTACTACATACATCTACATAATATTACCATGATAAAAGCATCAAATCACTTAGAAATACTCTGCTTACATGTATTACACTCCCCCTATTTTGATTGTCATAAAAAGCAATTATAGTTTGAAATATTTTACCTAATATTATGAAATTTGTGGCAATTTTCTAGGGTCATTTCTTACACATATTTGAAATAATCATCACTGATGCTCAGAAATTGCTCTTTTTTTGGTAAATGGATGATTTGTAGCATTTTTATTCACAACTAGACATGCCATCCTGCATGTGTTTTTTTTTTTTTTCATGAAAATGGAAGTTTAACAATCATATTTAGTGAATATCTTATCTATTCTGGTTTCTAGTCTCCTTTTGATAAACCATATGCATGCTAAAACAGTAGGACCTGCAAGTATGATATGCCTACCTTTAATTTAAATAAAATTCAAACACACCAGGGTAGCTGGAGATGGATAAGAATTTCATGAAAAATGTTCAATTTTTACATGTATTTCTACATTTTTGACGCATATATACAATAAAAGGGTAAAAATATGTTGATTCTTGTTCGATTCAATAGACCCAAACAGAAAAAATAGCCTTCGGGATCATATCAATGGCTTATGTGTAAATCATGGTTTTGAGATGATTTCGGTATAGGAAAATTTCACATGCAAATGAGTTAATGGATCATGATTCTCAAGTGATCTGTTAAACTAAACAAATTGCAAGAAAACCATGGTCCTGGTATGATCTGTTGTAACTAACAACTCGTATCAAAACCATGGTCCTGGTATGATCTTTTGTATAACTAACAACTCATATCAGAACCATGGTCCTGGTATGATCAGTTGTAACTAACAACTCGTATCAAAACCATGATCCTTATATGACCTGTTAAAGGACAATTATACAATAATTTCTTTAAAAAATAATGACCACTTAATTTATAATTTGCAACAGACAATTATATACTTTTAATTTTTGAAATACTTTGTCAATTACCAAATATGAAAAATAGTATACATGTATGTCACATGAACTGTATCGTTAAGCCAATTAATATAATCTGAATTAGAACACAGGATCAAAGTCTTCCATAATTTAGATGAAAATTTAATGTAAGACTTATTTCAAACTCTTCTAGCAATTATTACATGAATTGTACAAATTAAAATATTACGTATGCATTTCAAAACCTAGCTGCAGGTCTGTAGCTTCCGGTCTGAACTAATGATACATGTACATCCATGCATTAGTTGCTTGCTTCACTTAATAAATCACTTGATAGTGTATTGTAAATTAGTCTTTATAAAATATTATTTACCTCAAGTGAATAAGAATATATTCCCCCAAAATACTTCTATAAATTCACTTTATAAATATGCCAAGATAGAGCAAGATGCCCAACAATAACAAATGTTCCTGACATGTACATCACATTTAGGCTCCAAGATGAACATTCAAAATTTGCAACTCAACTTCCTGTTATGCAGAAATCTTAATTCTTAGTGGTCAGTTTATCTGGCAGTTAACGAATCATTTCAAACGCATGCTCTGTTGCCTTCTAAGATAATAGCACATACCAGAATCACAAGAAAATCATAGCAGACTCAAAACCAAGAAACAAACCACATCAGGATCATACTTCCTTATTTGTCACCTATGATTTGGGTATGATTCATTTAATGGATCATGTCTAAATCATAGAACAAAATCATGAATTTGTGAGTTTGATATGATTTTTAAGTGATTTTGTGATGATTTCTTAAGAAAAGTTTTTGTTTGGGGAAGTACCATAAATATAGTAGCTAGATGTTATTTGAAGGTCAAGAGTACCTTTACATATCATACATGTATATGCGTAATAAAAGAAGAGAGATGATTTTTTAACTAATGTAAAAACATCTTAAATATCACTTTTGCACAGGATACATACACTTGGGTTTTTAAGGTTGATACTATGATAACTACATTTGTTTACATGTAATTACTACATTTGAAAGAGACATATTCTTATAAAAAAAAAATGGGTATTTATAATTAGTCAGGTTTCTTAATGTTATTTCATAAAACCAGAGAGCAACTTCGCTGCAGATTTATAAATTTAATGATTAAATTGATAAAAACTATTTTTATCGCTTATCTCAGTAATTAACTTAAGCCTATAAATTGTCATCAGGATAGGAAATTCCAACTTTCTGGGTAGGCCAAATTTTACTCAAGTGGTGGCCATTCTACACATGTAACCGAATTAAGAGGGAGTATTTATGAACTCTCCTTCTGTATGCATATAAAAATAATTGTTTACATTGTACCTTTTGTAATTAAGTCTCCCAAAAGAAGTTTGGAGACATTGTTTTTGAAAGCGGTTTCTTCTTTTTCTTCTTTCTTGCCTTTGAACTTGTCCATCGCGTTTCTCAGAGATGGTTGAACAGAGTTGTACACAACTCAAGGATATGATAGGCCTGCATACCCTGTTTTAAATTTTGAATTTATTGTTTTTAAATTGGGGTTGGGCAACCATAGTTTTGGGGGGTCAAATAGGGGTGGGGTCTAACATTGAATCCTTAGGGAAAAATTATACACTATATTGTAAATGGTTATAACTTGAAAACCGTTAAAGATATTGACATGGATTTTTCAAATGCTAAATATATTGAGTGTTAATTATGGTCAATACATGGTACATTATAGATATGATCTCTGGGGACTATATATATTCCCCAACCCCCAGGTTAATGGGAAATTACTTAATATTTGAAAAACCGTGACTCCTCACCCTTAAACCATAAATATTCTTGTTCCTTGTGTAATGGGGCATCATATGGTATATACCGGTAGGTTATGGCCATATGGGGGTGGTTCCGTCTACCCCTGACACAGGAAGTGCCCTAATTCAAATATCTCATTAAAATTCCTATGAGATCCCCAACCCCAGACTACTTATATTCTTGTCATTTGTGTTAAGGGGCATCAAATGGTATGTAGGTTATGGGCCCTGGGGGTTTTCCTGACCCCCATTGAACAGGAAGTGCCCAAATATCTCAAAAATGGTTGAGATCCCCACCCCTAAACTAAATATATTCTTGTTCCTTGTGTCAAGGAGCATCAAATAGTATATAGGTCATGGGCCCCAAGGGTGGTCATGACCCCCCTCCCCCCCCCCCCCCCCCCCTTTGAACAGGAAGTGCCCAAATATCTTGAAAATAGTCGAGATCCCCGCCCATTAATCATATATTTTCTTGTTCCTTGGGTCATGCCGGTTCACCTGATGTACAGTATCAAATCAAATCATATCAATCAATCAAAATTTTAAACAAAAATGAGTCTCCTTGCAGCAGTGAAAAGTAAGAGTTTATGGGTTTACATAAACAGAAATATTTTCATTAATATTCAATAGAATTGGTAATTTTTGGTATTTATTTTCTCAGAATTTGTTAAATCTTATTGTTATAAGCTCTATTAAGTCATTTCAAGAAGAATATGTTATTGATGGTACATATAATTTAGCACATGTAATTCATTAGATGGATATAATGACATTATCTAATAAATTAATACATTGGTTTTTTGAATACTAGTATTGCTTTTACTAGACTATATGATCAGACAATTGAATCATAAGAGTTTGTGGGTTTACATAAACAGAAATACTTTTATTAATATTCAATAGAATTGGTAATTCTTGGTATTTATTTTCTCAGAATTTGTTAGATCTTATTGTTATAAGCTCTATTAAGTCATTTCAAGAAGAATATGTTATTGATGGTACATATAATTTAGCACGTGTAATTCATTAGATGGATATAATGACATTATCTAATAAATTAATACATTGGTTGTTTGAATATTGCTTTTACTAGACTATATGATCAGACAATTGAATCATAAGTGTTTAGTTAACCCCAACATACAATCAATCAAGATGATATATTTAGAGGACTTTTTATCCTCTGGGATAAAATATCCCAACATGGTGATTCATAGGATTTTAAATCCTATAAAAGCCTTTTAGAGGATTATTTATCCTATAAACACCAATGATGGGAGAAAAAATCCCACGGGAGTTTATATCCCACAAAGATTTTTTTCTCCCATGGGATTTTAGTGGGGTTTGAGATGGGATGAAAAATCCCACCAAAATCCCATGGGATTTTGATATTTGAGAGACAATTACAAGAAAACTAGAGCAATGTGTACATTCATGCTGACATGATAGGATCAAAGGAAAATGTCCCACCAAGATATATAAACAAAAGTAAGCTATGTCCAATGGAAATGGTAGCTAAAAGCCCGGACTTTGTCATGTCCGGACTTAAATGTCGCACTGTTAAATTTTACGGAAAGTACTGACGAGATTTTATTATTTTTATTTACGAGTTAATACTTTCTGTTTCAAGGAATGGATATTTGCCATTTATCTACTGTGAAGATACACTGTACATGTAATGTAACCCATGACTTAGTATATAAGTATAGACTTGCGATTATCTTAAGCAGTAATTCAAAATCAAATTAATTCCTTTGAATATCAACAGAGACATAAATGTCAATAAGGCATCTCCTTCTTCGTTATTTTTTTGAGAGAATAAAGAATACTTTTTCATAAACAAATAGCCCTCGCTCATATTACATATTATAGATCCATATTTCAAAATTCCTGTCTACGCGATTCTTCGGACGAGTTCGAATTTTTCTTTTCAAATTGAAGGGCTATTTCAACAGAAGTAGCCGTGGGTTCTCTCCGGGTACTCCGGCTTCTTCCCACACCAATGACCCCCTCGCGCTAACATCCGTGCCAACGAGAGATATTAATATAAGATGTAGAAATTGTTTTTCAATCGTTGTAAAATAGATAAGTTCAGTTTAGAAGTAGCCGTAAAATTACTTAGTGTTAAATATGTAATTATATGTTTATAACGCAATTGGCTGAAATGAACATTCAGTATAAAGAATGTTAAAATAGGATTTCAAAAATGAATAAATTCTTTTAATGATCCATTTTATAATTTTGTTTTTATAATTTGATGCTAAAATATCATTTTTACTCCACGTAAGAACTGAAATTTAAATAACAACTGAATTAAATTAAAAAGCTAGCGACCTTATACTTAGACATCTTCCCAGATAGCATGACTTTGTTGGGCCAACATTGGCTGTAGGTTGTAAGGTTGGCGTTGGCTTAACAACGTTGGGCCAACATTGGGCCAATGTACACTTGACACATCTAACTTGAGTGTCAATGTTAGTTTGGAACGCAACGTTGGGCCAACATTGGGCCAATGTACACTTGAAACATCTAACTTGAGTGTCAATGTTAGTTGGGAACACAGCGTTGGGCCAACATTGGGCCAATGTACACTTGACGCAACTAACTTGAGTGTCAATGTTAGTTGGGAACGCAACGTTGGGCCAACATTGGGCCAATATATACTTGACACATCTATCTTGAGTGTCAGTGTTAGTTGGGAACGCAACTTTGGGCCAACATTTTGGGTCAATGTTGTAAATTTACAATCAATGTCAGTTGAGACATGATATCGGCCCAACAATGATCCAACGTCTGTTAATTACATTTTTTATTTCCTGATTAGTTTGTTGGTCGATTACATTTATAAAAACACGCATACCTTTTCAACAGTGGTTATTTGTTTATACAATGTACATGTCTTTTTATTATTTATTTTTTTACAATGTTTTGAGATAGAATCAATACTAAAAGCTAAATATACTGTCAATAGTTACATGTACATACTCTTTATAAAAGCAAACATGTTAAAATATGCAAGTTAATTTTTTATTCTTTTAAAGAAGCTTAAAATTGTGAAAGCCCAAAATTAAAATGAAGATATTCTGCAAATATATTCAGCTGCATAATTGTTCTAAAGTGTAGAATTTAAGTTGCCGATCCTGAGATAAGAGATAGCACATTCACTGACCAAGCAATTAAGACAGAGTTTTCTCAGCATGAGACTGGCCAGTTCCCATGGTTATTGTGATATCTGATCTGTTGGGATGGCCAAATCTGCTCCCATTTAGCATTTTGTAGGACAGATCTAAACAGTCTGCTCAATGTATAGCCACAGTCAAGTGAATAAAACAGAAATGTAAGTATTATTTATCTCAAATAACTGCAGATATTTATTAAGCCAATTTCATTAACGTCTCAATGAATGTTTCTTTCATATATTGAATATTTGTATTTTTTATTTTAAGGGAATATGTTCAAGCTGCCCCCTTCCAGTCTGACGAACTTTCAACTGACATTGGAATTTGATGTTTTTGAAAACCAGTGTTTTATTTGGATGACTATGAACAGTTGAAGATATAAATGAAGCAAAACAAACAGAAGAGAGTGAATTATTACTTTATTCTATTTTGGAGTAACTAAGTTTAAAAAGTCTGGATATAGATTTACCCTGTGAACATATGCTAGCTAGATAACGGACGGCCGTCATTTAATTTCAAGGATTATTTTTATCATGGTTTGTGCACTCTGGATTCAAAATAAATCCATCATCTAAATTGTGGAATATTGTTGCATTTGTATTGTTGCACCTAAATTGGTACAACATTGACCCAACATTGTGCCAGTGTTAGTCATATGTTACATACCTTGGCCCACCGTTGGGCCAGTATTGGTCATATGTTACGTACATTGGTCCACCGTTGGGCCAGTGTTGGTCATATGTTACGTACATTGACCCACCGTTGGGCCAGTGTTGGTCATATGTTACGTACATTGGCCCACTGTTGGGCCAGTGTTGGTCATATGTTACTTACATTGGCCCACCGTTGGGCCAGTGTTGGTCATATGTTACGTACGTTGGCCCACTGTTGGGTCAATATCAGAAGATGACAAATGTGACATTGTGCCGATGTCGGCCCAACATGTTGGGCCAATGTTGGGCCGATTAGCAAAATTACATTGGGCCAACATTTATTTGCCAATATTGGGCCAATGTAACTGGTTTTGTTGGGCCAACGTTGGCCCAACAAAGTCATGCTATCTGGGTTAAACTTGGTTAGAACAACGTTTTTAACGTTTATTAGTACATTCGTACTTTTTTAAAGAAAAAAAATGAATTTAAAATTAATTGTTTATACTTTTATGTAGTGTTAACGAGGCCGAGTACAGAACGAGTACGCACGCTTTCGCGCAGCGTTTCATTTGTATTGTGACGTCATCTTTTTGCTTTGTTGATGCCATGGCGTGATAGTTTCAACTGAAGATATTCAGCGAAATTTGTTGAAAATAGCTCGTTTGATGCGTAAAATTGATATTATATTGTGGAATAAACATAAATGTCTCGAATTATAAGGTATATTTGTGCTCGGGTCGAAAAAGTGAAGAGGGTTCAGCAAGCCTAACCCTCTGTCACGTTTTCTTAACCCGCCTAAATATCGCTTAATTCATTTATTTCAAGATATTAACCATGTATTTTATATCAATTACCCTTAATATGTGATGTTATATATTTATTTATTACTTAAATATGTCTTAATGTTTTAATAATACAATAAAGATCACCATTTCCGTCTTTGTCAAATAAAAAATAGCCATTATCTGACACACTGGGAAATTGGGCGTACAAAAAATAACTTTGATAAAACCCCCGGAACAAACCAGAAGGTAAAAGGTTTTTTTTATTTGACAATTTGATGCCTTTTAGCAATAACTTTAATATGTAGAACAGAAAAAGAAATCCCTAGGGCAGAAGTTTAAAAAATGTGCAAATTTGGTACATTTCAAGCAAAATCCCATAGGGTCCTATGTTAAAAATTAACAAACTTTGAGATGACCCCTTAAACAAACGGTATGGTAAATGTCTTATTTTTTTATCTTAAAATAATAATTATATCAGTAGAAATTCTTGTAAAAAATTTCATTCAAAAATCTAGGGCAGAAAAAATTAGACCTGGCCTCGTTAAATTGATTTGAACAATCATCGCTTTATAACCCGCTAAGTTGGGAAGGGGAAGAAATATGAAATAATTTTATATGTGCCCTATTGAATCTTTTTGGGTTTTTTTTCAATTGCCGCGGCAGGTGCAATTATCCCCTTCATTGAATTGTTCCATAAATTAATACATTTGTATCTGATCTCTAATAAATTGGCTTCTGGGAGGAACTGAATCCAGCGGTAGGATTAATGTTCTATGAAGGAAGCTCATCCAGTATGGATCAGCGCATAAGAAACGTCCTTGTCAATATCATCTGACTCTATTATCTCCCTTGATGAAAGAATGGATCGGCGTATCGTTTCATTGAAAACGAAATATCAATTAATATTTCATATATAAAGACAACTATACATCTAAATGTTTAAAAGAATTAAGAACTTATTTTTTTAAAGTGCGTTAAGTGTCATGATGTAAAAAAAAATTAGTCTACACTAATAACGTACTTTGAAAAAACATTTCAAAGTGCGTTGATTTGGAGTAAAATTTACTGCACTCTGAAAATTTTTTTCAAAGTGCGTTAATCTTGTCCAAAATTTAACGCACTTTTAATATTTTTTTCAAAGTGCGTAATCTTTTCAAACTTCGTTGCCACAATGCTTACTCCTCCTACGCATCTGATCCGACATCTATCTTTTAGAGGGCCATGTTGCTCTGCTTTAAAATTGTATTTCGCTTTACAGATTGTTTAGATGGTTGACAGTTTATTATTGTCATTTTCAGTTAAAAAATTAATTCTATAGCAATGGTAAAATAACAATTTAAATGAAAAACAAATGCTAGATTAATTATAGATTCTAAAGTCATTTCCCTTATGAAACATACGCGGAATATAAGATTCATTTAAAAAAAAATTATAATTTATGGATACAGTAAATAAAATACTTGTACAAACTGTAATATAAGTATTTTGTTAATTTTTTATGTCTGAAATCTTCCTCAACCGTTTCTAAAATAATAACTAATTGCCAATATTGTATTGAAGTTTTGAAGTGTAAAGCATTAACAATTGGCCAGCATTAATTTTGCTTATAATTACCAATAGTTAAAAACCTTCCTATTGGTAATGAATTTGGGGACTAGGGAAGCTAATGAGAAACTTACACCACTAACGTTAATTTGTGAGGAAGAGATACATTTAACTACATGTAAACTCATAGACGGTAAAAATATTGGGAACTAGTTAAACTAATGAGAAACTCACACAACAACTGTAATCTGTGAGGAAGTGATATATATATATATATATATATATATATATATATATATATATATATATATATATATATATATATATATATATATATATATATATATATATAAATACATGTAAACTCATAGATACTATAGGATGGGGAAAGTTGAGCTATTGCATCAACTACAAAGTTGCTACAACTACTTTCAGTTTCATAAAACCCAACATTCAACTCGAAAAAAACGCAAGCAAATCCTGCCAGGTGAAGATGTATTCGTCAACAAATTGCCCATCTTCCTTACTTCAGATAATACACATCATTTATATGCAATGCAGATAGAATGTATAGAGATGAACGATTTACACAACATCACACAACTTTGACAATATCTTTATCATACATTCCTGTGACGGATCAGCAATTAATGCTTATATTGTCCTCACACTTTTCTACAAAAACAGATACATACACCAGACTCTTCAAGCTTTAGGCATATATACATGTATGCTGCCATCACAATCAGATTTTCTTACCAGGCAACATCATTAATCCTGTACTTCGACTTTGCTTTACTTCATAATGCATGCTGTAGCAAAAATATCACTGTACCAGAACTTGCATTAGCTATCTCTATATTGTAACATTTCTATTGTAAATAAATAGAGAATATCCAAGAGTTTAGCCTGCATAGAGACTACAGAGACCTTCAGGATGACAACGCACTTGTTCGTTGTACAGCAGTTCTACCACTGGCATGCCTTAGTTGATGATTACTGGCCACTAACCCTAGCACATGCACCAGACTTGGAATCACATCCACCCCGTTTGTTTTAATTTTGCAGAAAGCAATTTTAGTGAGGATGAAAAGTATGCTACGGGTCGTAACATAGGAACACAGTCAATATCATCATTCCATATTATTAGAAAACGATCCCAGCATCTAAACCCTCAACTATCATAGTAACTCTTTATCCACTATTGATGTAATCGACAGTAAATCAGAGTTAGTTCTAATTTCCGGAGTTATAGCAAAGATGATTGTCACTTTGTATATTTATCGCACATACATGGGGCCAGTAAAAACGATAAATATAAGTAAGTTTCTTTCGTTTTCTCTTCTTCTCCCGCTCTTTGAACTCTCAATTCACTCCTCCAAAACTATGAAATTAAGGAAATTTGTTTATTTTTTGTTTGTTACTAAACTAAGACTCAAAAGATTAGGGACATCCCCACAACCACACCCACTCCCAGTTCAGGGGGTCATTATTTACTCGAAAGTTCCGTGGACTCATCTAGTTACTGAGTATGTAAGACCATCTAACCACGAGGAAGATCATAACCCAGACGGTCATTAAAGTTTACTAAATAGTTTATAATTTAAAAATCATAATTATATTCATTTTAAAAAGTCATATTTGTCGACATTGATAGAAATCATGTAAACAGTGTGAACAAATATTTTTTTTTTTAAAAATCAAGAGACAAGCTTAGGAACCTGAGAAGGTTACTCTGGTGTTACTGGATAATTTGTTTTAATTTTTTAACAGGTTTCCTTGATGCTGCTCAAAACACTTGAACATATAATGTCAAATCTTGAAGATCGATAAAAGGTGAGATCTAATGACATTTTTTTTCGGGACATACTGTACATTATTTGTAGTTCAAGAAGCACGATGATCGTAAAATGGATAAAACAATGATGTATACAGTGCGGGATTTAATTTCCACTACATATGCTTATATGTTGGCATTGGTAAAGTTCTTCCACCAATTGTCAAATAGTTATGTTGACTTGTCACATTTTTAAATCGACTTGTCAGATTTTTGCTACATGTAATAAAACTTTTGATTTCAAAACCTGTTATTTCATTTATCTTCAAAACAATTAATCCGATGTACGATGCTTATCACCAAGCAATGATCCCGTCTTAATATTTATCATAGTCCAAACTAAACGTTTCGATAATTTTTTTAATTTACATGTACCTGTTACAAATTTTGTTACTTCATGCCTTATTTAAAATAAAATAATTAATTACAACGTCTTCTTACGACCACAAACTATTCACATTTGTTGTAATGAGCAGTTCGTGAAATTTTTACACAACCAAATAGAAATAGAAAACAAGTTTAAAGATTTTACCGGCATCTGGTGTAAGGTCTCAAGAAAATTAAAATCATGGCAATATAATACCCCCTCCCCATGAATTTATCAACCAAGATGCATACAGGGTTTGACAGTCACCTGAGTAACAGACTTTAATTTAACCTGTCATATGGTCTCAGTTAAGCATTTTAAGGTTCATTTTAGATAACAACCTCTTATATGAGTATAATGTTTTAAAAACATTTATTCATGAAGAAGGGGTAGGGGGTGGGTCAAGTATTGGAAGAATCTCGAATTATATATATAGCTCCAGGTATAATCTTTAGGTAAAAAAGAAACCAGCAGGCCTTTAAAGGTGATCTTTTACAATATAACGTAGTATTTATAATGCATATGGCATGCATACAGTTCATTTAATAGGAGGCCCAAAGAACATCTGAGTCGTGCATTCAGTTTATCTCCTCCTGCCGTTAATAGAGAGAAGTTTTTCAAAGATTTATTATATTTTCACAATATGACCTTATTTGCCCCGCCCTAAGGCCGGTGACCAACCATGAACTTCATAGTTCTCGTAGAAGGCTTTATTGACATCAAAACAATGCATTTGGTTGTTTTTTTTAATTTAAAAATATAATGTAGAAGAGAAAAAGATTTTCTAAAGATGTAATACATTTTCACTTTATGTACATGTACATATTGGTCGCACCTTTGTGCATAAACCTCATGACCCAAGTGGCATAAATTTTACAATTTTGGCACAGGACTTTATAGACATATTACATGTAATCAAGCATTCAATTTTTCCAACATGTGTGGGATTATATAATTTTTTTTTACTTTGGCCCTTTTTTGCATATTATGTAGGCCCCGATAAAGAGTCCCTGGATGAGGTATAGTTAAATATTTCACAATTTATATACCTATTATCCTACATATGCTTCAAACTGAAAATACTAGTAATTGGCCACATAGTTTTCAAGAAGATGTAAATTTGACGATGAACGACGGACGAAGACGTTTGACCTGTCACTCAGGTGACCTAAAAACAATTTAATTAAATCGGTCACATGTTTGTGCATGTAATAAGAAACCCGTGATTTTTTTAAAAAAAATTTAAAGAGGTAATTTTTAAGGGATCATTCGATTTCCATATAGTTTTATTGATTATATTAGTAATTATTTGGAGTGGCAACAAGTTCAGAGCAAAGAAAACTACAATCTTTGAAACTATACATACGTTTTATTAGTAACTCAAATGTTGTTGTTTGTTTCTAAGGATAGAGTATATTTTAGTTGTCCTTAACTAATTAAAGTCAAACATTTCATCTATGATATCTAACTCAACTACAAAGAGAAAGTCAAAGTGAAAAGGAAATACAAATTTTAAACAAAATGTAAATAAAAAAAAACTTTAAACGAACCGCACAACACTATTAAGTATTCAACTGTTAAGAAACTAATTTTACCTTTCTATTAGATGACATTTTAAACATTATGTGGTCCATATCAATCTACACGTTATTGAGTTTCTTAAAGTGGTTTGACAAAATATATTAAAGAATATAAACTATTCTTATAAATGACACATGGTGATAACGAACAGTGTTCAAATCATTAAAGCATGTATTCAAATAGATTTTGCCCTCTCTTTATCAGTTTTAAAATAAGTACATTTATATCTTGACATTCGGTTGGATAAAGTTGTTAAACTATGTACCAAGCTATAGAATATATACGTATTTCCTTGTTTGTGAGTATAAAACTCGAGTATCCTTGGCGATCTGCTGTAGTGTGCTTGGTTAGTGGCGTTGAATACAACATTCATTGGTATTTATCTGTTCACGCAAATTGATGATGATTTTTACGGGGGCTATTTTCTTGTTGATTTCTCTGGGTAAGTAATGTTAGCTCAACAAAGTTGAAAGCCAAGATAAGCCTTTCTAATCAAATAAGTTCGAAGTCAAAATCGTTTCACATTATTTTCGTCATGTTTATCCGCGTTGATTTTTCACATCTTCATCTTATTGAACTACTTGGCCAATTTCAACTTTACTTAGCCCAAAGTATACTTTCTATCACTTTTATTTTGTACAAAATAAAAAACATAGGAATTCTTTCAAGTCTTAAGGATAAAAAAGATAAAAATTAGTTAAAATATTTTTATATTCTTATATTTTCCTTCACCGGAATCAAATAGCAAGTAGCATCAAAACTTTTCACTTGTAGTGTGAATTCATTTTTGTTTTCTAACCATGCTCTTTTGGGTGATAAATTGATATTGAGATTTAAAGTTTCAAATGTATTTTGTGTCACCCCGCACACAAGATAAATTAATATGCTAACTTCATATAGTAAATACATTATACTGGGTGAACACTTAGAAGATTTGTTGAGTTTATACCATCTTGATATCTTCATGGTAATACATTTTGTTTAATAATCAATGTATTTTAAAGCTTCATGATTACGATTTGGCATGCATCAGTTATACAATATACAAAATTGGTAAGAATACAAGTCAGAAAGATAACAATTTATTATCTGAGTAAACTTTTAGAAAAGAAATTGTCTAAGCCCTCTTTTTTTATAGGGAAGCGACTGAATCCTTTGCTTTATCTAGGTGATCGGATTACTTAGAAATTAAATTAATTATGCGATTTTATATTTCCTTCTCTTAGGTTGGCTAATATCCAACTCTCTGAAGTTTATGAAACCTTATATTCACCAACACGTGCACGGAAACCCATATATGAGATAAATAAAAAAAAATCAGGTTGATAATTAAAATATTCGAATTTGAACTAATTCAATTTGTGAAACCACGTATTTTTTTTAACTCGATGGAATAAGCTTTTGATATAATTGACTTCGGTTATACTAGGTATCGTTGTGTGACTAGTAGCCATGCACCATCGAATACTAGAATAAAAAATTTGATTACTTTATTACCGTTTTATACTCTTATGTTTTGTTGATTTAAAAGTATGCTTTTTTTTTACTAATAATTATGATCATAACAAAACTAAGTTCAACTTAAGCGATTGTTTTACCAGTGTTCGCTCACCCGAATGTGTTAATAAGTATGTGGCCAAATGATCACAATATCACATCGAAATCATGCAATACATCGATAAATTTCAAACAAAATACAACCAAAACTTTTTAATAGGTAACGTTTTTCATTGTAATGATATATTTAAATAAAAATGTTAGTGTGTAAAATTTCTTCACATCTTTGGTACATGTAAGTTATCACATATTTTGAAAGACTAAAGGAATCGTGTTGATTTAATAAAATCCAATGATAAACATATTCAATGCCAAAAGAGTTTACTCCACTATGAGAGCATTCATAATGATCACAAATCAAGACCACTCTTATCTCAACTCATTAGTTAAAACGAACCCAATGTCTGCAGTAATCGCATCTTAACAAATTCACAAAAATTAGAGACGGACTTTTTAACAGCAGTTTTGAGTAGTGCAGTTTGCAAGTTTGGCGAATTTTCCTCGGAAATGGATATGCACTCAGAATCTTGAGACAAGATGCATTAGTTCGAAGACCATTTGAATGAGAAGGCAGATTGGTATTCCAATGCACATCGCTTAAGAACCTTCAAATCAGGAGATCGTTTCATAAATCCTCGAAAGAATTTTAGAGTGAGGGGCTTCTGATGTCTACTTTTTAACCAAGCTCTATGTAATGGTCCGATGATATGTTGCCACTAAATGTATCCATACCCAAGTGATGCCATTACTTTTAAAGTGGGCGACCCATAGCCTCTTCTTTCTCTCTTAAAGCTGACATGAATTCATAAAAGCATTTGGACGCCATATTAGTTTTGATCGCTCCTCTACTGTCACTGGGGTATATATATCGGTTGAGAAAGTTACGGTCGGTTGCTGTCTGATCGAGGCATTCAGGTTGCACGGACTTCTGATTGCATGAACTACACAATGTAGTAAAATGTTCGTAATAAATAATAAAGGAAACAACAATAAATAAAATACAAAATATATTTATTCTTTGAAAGAATTTCCAAGGTATCCGTAATATTTTGCACAGATAGTGCTTCCTTACTTCGCATGCACATCGAACACGTGTGTCGTTCATATAAAATGCATAACGTCTGCATCATTTTTATAACCCCGAAGGCAGTTCATCGAACACAGTAGCAAAATGATAGTTAATCCAAGAAAGTAACAACGTAACATCGTTTCCATCCGTTCCTACAAAAACGCTCCGTTTCTAAAAATCCATGCGATCATTGACATTGCTCGATCTGTCACAGTGTGTAGATCGCGCATGTGCGATGTTATATTATACACAAGAAACGGTCTACATTTATCGAGGATTTTTGAAGTATCTGTGGCTGGATTTCAGTCTGTCTTGATTCGTCATTAATTGGATATGCCTTGCCGGGAAGTGGTTGTCATATTATTTTTGTTCCAAACGTGTTTCTACACGTCTTTTCGTCCAAGATAACGTGTTCGGGTGAATGGAATACCTGAATGGGGCGAAGCATGAGTAGTGCTCTCGGCCTTATATAGGGGGTGTGTAGCGATAAGCAGAACAATAGAAATCGACAACTAATATGGCGGTAGTCGGAGATAAAAGGGAAATAATGCGTATTTATGAATTCATGTCAGCTTCAACAGCAGTGCTTCTATAGTGATTTCTTTTGTGTCAACTCTTCCTTTGATACAATCTCGCACAGATTGAATTGTTCTGCGTTCAGCTTTAAATATAAATGCTGGATCATTTATGCTTGGCTACAAGACAGCATATATAAGTTAAATTGGAGTACATTCTTAATTTACTTGTAAGGTTATTTTTTTAGATATAAAGATAATAAAAAGAAATCTTAATTTAATTATTTTTTTCATATACATGTAGTTTTCTCTTTAATGTTCTAAAGAAGAGCATATAGTTTATAAACATTTACTTTTCTACACAAATGACAGAAATTTCATTAATTTTTAAGCCTGTCGTCTTTTTCCGAATCGCATTCTACGAAAGCGTGACTCTCGACGCTACGTTACGGTTTCTTAAAAAAAAATTCCTCTTTAGCTATCCTGCGCTAAAGGCTGATCAAGATTTCTTCGTTGTTTGTGGTTGGTGTTGCCGATTTCAACCTAACTAGGAGCATAGCATCCTTGGTGAAGAAAATTCCAGTTTGTTCAAATGATGGGCCACATCTTCTGTAAAGGGGAGATAATTTAGAATTATAGCAATTTTTTTTTGGTATTTTTCAAAAATCTTTTTAAAAAAAAATTCACAAGAAAAGATCAAATTTGTGTAAAAGCATCCTCAGATAGTGTAAATTCAATTGTGTTTAAATCATGGTCCCCGGGGAAAAATGGGGTCAGGATGGAGGTATCAAGTTTTACGTAGGAATATTTGAAAAAAAAATCTCTAAAAATCTTTTCAAAAACTATTAATCTAGAAAAGCTCACACTTGTGTAAAAGCATTCTCAAGTAGCTCAAGTAGTGTAAATTCAATTCTGTTCAAATCATGATCCTCGTGGGAAGGATTAGGCCATGATGGAGGAGATGAATATTTAGATGAATATCCTTTTTTTAAATTGTATCACGAGAATCATCCTCGGGTAGGTGGTGTAGATTCAAGATTGTTCAAATCATGGTCCCCAGGGGTAGGGTGGGGCCACATTGAGAGGATCAAGTTTTACATAGAAATATAAAGAGAAGACCCTTACAAATATTCCTATCAGGTAGTTTAGATTCACTTTTGATTGTTCAAATCATGTTATGATATTTATTTGTGAAAGGTGTAATGCACCGTTTTTGGTAAAATTGCACCCGATGTGACAGTTTGAAATAGATCCAAGATGGCGGCAACGGGTACCTTGTGTATTATTAGGTACATGTATAAGGTATTTTTATTCTGACAAAAATTTATAACGTCAGGTTCCTGTGGTTGATCATTAGAACTGAATTTTTAAAGCATTGTAAAAAAAGTTTATTGTGGTATTGTGGAATGCTACGTACTGCTGATGTTATTTTTTGTTCGGCCTAAAACACTTACTGGTAGAATTTGAAAAATTACATGACTGATTCATTCATGCATTCAATGTAAGTATGTCTATTGCAAAAACCGGTTCCGACGCCTATAATTAGTAAACAAAAACAAACAAGCTTTACTTTGAAATTAATCAAAGGATAATGTTTAGTTCCACTTTCTATTGTTTCCCCTTCGTAAGAAATTCATCGAGTGACAAAGTTTATAACAATTACATACGTATTGGATAGTGTTCACATTTTTTATACAAAGTCTTATTTTATATCTTTGAGGCTTACTCCATGTGATTTTATTTTCATGGAAATACCTTTAAAAAATCCGGAAATCACCTGGATTATTTGGATTTTACAGTCCTGCGCATGCGCATTACATTCACGCTAAATCACGGGAGGCTCTTTAGTTTATGTTTCCACAATATCACATTTGCATGGATAAACTCAGAAACGATATTACAAATACATGTAAATTTTCTTTGAAAATTTGTCATCAAAGGAAATATGGGAGATAACTCTAGCTTAGTGCATTTAATATGAAAAATCCCGAGAGTTTCGAATGTCAACATGGTGTGTAAATTCGAGGTAAGTAAAAAACGTTGGTGAAAAAGTGTTGAAATCTTCATTAATATGAATTAAATTTTTAGATGAAAGATATTTACAGTCTCTAAATGGTTAGTTTTGAATAATTACCTTCAATGCAGCTTCATTAATTTTCTCAAAATCGTTTCGGAGCGATTCTGCAATTTTTTGCTACATAACCGGTACATGTATATGGGAGGCAATTTAACTGTGGCGATGGCCTGTCCCGAGACAGTTGGATTATTCTAACTAAGCAGAGTGTAGTGAAATTAATAGCATTATTGTAGGCTTAAAGCTTGATAATGTAAATGTCAACAATACGGTGTGTTAATGTAATTTATTTCGTAAATGTCAGATAGCATATGCAATGTCTACCCTTGCACGCACAGGTCAAAGTCTAGCATAATAAAAGAAGTTAGTGTTGTTATTTCAGATACGGCATTGGGTGTTTCCTACCACAATAAAATTGTTACCATGTCGCTTGATAAGGTGGTTGTCATCAAGTCTCCGGGATACCCACACAAAAACTACGCAAAAAACACAAACTATACATGGTATGTAATAGCAAGTGACGATACGGAAGAAATTTCCATGGAAATAACGACAGACATCTACAGGGCTTCGGGTTTTCCATGCGACGACTATTTACAGGTGTGTGTCCTTCAAAGTTTATTTTATATCAACTCTTTGGTGATTGAACTACACACGCCATTCCCGACAACGTACCGATAAAATATCAAAAAAAAAAAGTCGTCTTCTTTGTGTGTTGATTATAAACAAGTTTGTACATAAAATTTAAATATTCCTGGAAATATTTTCTTTAAAAAGAAATAAACAGTTTGTGATAAACATATTCATTTGAACATAAATGTTACTGTACGTAATATTCAGTTCAAAAAACCTGCGTGATTGGTTTGTTTTAATCATGTGTCACGTTCTGGTGTTTGTTTTGCGATAATGATTTAATTAATAAAAAAAAAAGAAAATTAATGTAAATGTACTTAAATTTTTTTTTTATCGCAATGAATAAGTGTTCCAGAGAGAAAAAAATGATAAAAGCTGATCGACCTTTCACTTCACTCAGTGTTCACCCCGTCAATGGACTATGCATGCTGTATTATATTGCACGTGCCTCAATAAAAACCCACCCTGTCTAAAAGATAATGAAATAAAAATGCAATCAGTAAATCTATAACAATTCATTGAGAGTTATGATAATTGTTCGTCAATTAGATACAAGAAATCAATCCTTCGGGGAGAAAATTTACTCTTTTCAAACAATGTGGTCAGCTCACGACTACCAGGATAGCAAGGGGAAATCGACTGCTTATAACATTTATATCAAACTACGATATACTGACTTCAAAAGGATTTCAACTCACACTGAAAGGTAAAATATGATATCGAATGAAATGTATAAAAAATAAATATCATTTCGTGTCATTATTAAATAATCAAGAAATGAAATATAAAACCACATTATATCTTTTTGATTTTGAAAATTGATTGATCGATATATTTATGATTAAAGTTTTCACAGTTTTAATGATGCATTATACAATTTTATGTTTTACTTTAATGTCAAAATTGAAGTCTCTATTACAGCTAAAATTTTATGAGCGCTGAAAGGCTACGATAAATCGCCTGTTTCTAATTTGTATTTTGTGAACATATTTAATTAAAACAGTAATTTGGTTTGTTATGCCTTCCATTGATGTTTTTATGCGCTGTTTAAATATTTACAATCAATGTTTATCAGTGCTAAAAGTGGGGAAAACATTGACAACAAGAACTACATCAACACAATCGGCGACAACAACGACAAGGACAGCTGCACGAACAGTAAAAACAACAGGTAGAAACAGTACGCATTTCAATCAGAAAACTGTACAGTATCGGAGAGCGAAATATTGTACATGTTGTTAACTTGTACCAGCTTTACACTTTATCAAGATTTTGGGAGATACCCATGCTTCGTTATATCGAGATTAGACAAAGCAATCGCTCACTAAAGCATAAGAAACCTGGTATCCTTCTATCAAGATAATGCAAGTACATCAGTGTATCACTGTATAGAAAAGAGCGTTTTCGAGGGGTATCAATTTCAACAGTTACCCTCCCAAACAGGCACTATTTATTTTATTATACTGAATGTCTTAATTTTAAAGAAAATTTTACTGCTTTTTTATAGAAATGAAGTGAATTCTATGGCGAACCGTACGCGCAGAATTTACGCGCATGTAACAATTCGTTTTGTTACCCGTTGCCAAGTGTGTTGCTAACGCTGATGGTAATAGAACGGATTACCAACTGCGTCTAAACCAATCAGATTTCAGTATTTAACATGAAAGTATAATAAACAGAAATGTTTTAACTCTCTGTAATGTTTATCGTTGATAATTATTTCCATCGTTTACCGACACTGTCAAAACTTGGTAAACAAGTGGCAAATTACTTATAAAAATACCCTTTTATATTGTTGTTAATATATTGTCGCTTTAATACTTTTTTCAAAACATTAACGCCGAAGCCTGCATTCTGTTTTTATGATGCGTAAGACAATAAACATGTTTCACATGTTAGTGTTCAAGTACAGCTAAATTTTTGTGAGCGCTGAAAAGCTACGATAAATTGCAAGTTTCTGATTTGTATTTTGTTTACATATTTAATAAATACAGTAATTTAATCTGTTATGCCTACCATTGATGTTTTTATGCGCTGTTTAAATATTTACAATCAATGTTCATAAGTGTTAAAGGTGGCTACAACATTGACAACAAGAACTACATCAACACAATCGACGACAACAAAGACAAGGACAACTGCACGAACAGTAAAAACAACAGGTAGAAACAGTATAAGTATTTCAATATAGAAGCTGTACAGTATCGGAGAGCGAAATACTGTACATGTTGTTAACTTGTACCAGCTTTACACTTTATCAAGATTTTGGGAGTTAATTATGCTTCGTTATATCGATTTATTTATTTAGACAAAGCAGTCGCTCGCTAAAACATAAGAAACCTGGTATCCTTCTCCCAATTTAATGCAAATACATCAGTGTATCCACCCCTGCGAATGTGTTCGGAATATTTTCTTTATCGTTGCTAAGTATGTTATAAATCCAGAGGTATTCGAATTAAAGTTCACGAGACTTCTCCGAGATTTGTTCAGTTCCTGTGAAATTTTCAGGGGAAGTATAAGATTTTCGAAAATATTCTCAAAACACGTAAGTACTGGTCGTTTTTCATACTAGCATAACCTACTTTGATTTATGTCAAAACATGAAAATCTCTGAAGATTTATGTTTTCTTCCATCACCTAGCGGTAATTAAAACTAAACAATGATATTCAGAACAGAGTTATCGTTCGTGTTCAACCACTCTACACGTGGATGAAATATAGATATTTGTTTGCTTAATAAAATCATACCAATTGTTGATGCTTTTGGTGTGAATAACCATGCTTTAAAGAAATGAATGGGTGTCTGTTTTGAATTAAAACTTAGTATATCGAGCCAATTTCAAGAAACATTCAGCACAAAATAGTATAGTCTGTTTCATTATTGATGCTATTACTAGGTCAGGCGCGGATCCAAAATTAATCCTGGGAAGGGGGGAGGGGTCGCGACGTTAATGCTATGTTAATTTTTGCAAGAGCAGAAAAAATAACCTATATTTTCAACTGCCATATTTATATCTAAAGCTCATTTTATTAACCAATTAATGGAGATAAAGTTTAAATCAATCAAGTCTAGATTTGACTACAAGTACGGTAACTTAAATTCAAGAAAATAGACTATAAACACGAGGCACGATTTTTACTGCGAAACTAAAAGGGTCAAATAAAACCACGTGGTCTAAAATTTAAATTACAATAACATTCGCAAGGGTGGTATCACTGGATAGAAAAGGGCGTTAGAGGGGAATTAAATTTGATCTGTCTTCTGATTTATTTTAAACAATATATCTTTTTTGAAAATTGCCTCAGAAATTTATAAAGTAATTATTTTAAAATAAGCACTTTTCCGTTGCTCATATCACAAAGTATAACAAAAACTGACACTAGCCTGAATTTGTAATTGTTTAATTGTTGTGGAATACAATACAATTTTTTAAACTCTCTGTAGCGTTTATCGTTGATTATTATTTCCATCGTTTACCGACACTATCAAAACTTGGTAAACAAGTGGCAAATTACTTATAAAAATACCCTTTTATATTGTTGTTAATATATTGTCGCCTTAATACTTTTTTCAAAACATAAACGCCGAAGCCCGCATTCTGTAATCAGGGCAAGTTTTTTTGATTTCCCCTGGATGATTTAATTATTTTCTTTACCGTTGTTTTTATAGAAAACTATGAATTGATTGTTACTTTTCTACATAAACTTATGTTTAAAGTCGATTAATCAGCCTTATATTACAATGAACAGTTGGTGACGTGCAGTTTTGTAAATACTGATTTTAACTATAGTCTCCAAGGCGCGTTCAACAAAATCAACGTTAACAAAGAGAACAATACCAACATCAACGCTATTGCCATCGACAGTCGAACCGTTAAAAGCTTCCACAGCTGAAGTATTGATGTCAAATACAACAACGACGAATACAACAACACAATCGACGACGTCAACAATACCACCGACAACAAGGAAGATGATAACAACGACGCCGATCGTGACATCAACAACACTGCTAACAAAATCAAGGACTTTACTAACATCAACTGAAACTGCATCAAAAATAAGAACAACAGATGGAAATGGTAGGTACATGTATATTAATTAGTTAGTAACCTTTAAAATTTTAAATAGTATAATTATGGGTATTCATTTTTAAAAAAAGGTAATCTTAAACATCGAGCCGGATCATATGCAAGTATCCAGATGGCATTTTTGCAAGTGTATAAGATGCAGTTAAATCAGATTCAATATACATGTAAGTCATAAATATGATAGATCAATTCCTGTTAGTGTATATTACCTTTGTCGTTTGTATAGTCTCTGTCACCTCAAAGGTGTCACGAACTTTTATAAATAATTAAAAGACAAATGAAAAATGATAAGGGAAAAAAGATTCTTTATGAATATAGTGTTAATCTTATCGAACTTTCTTTAACTGCTTTAAGAATTTGATATAATATAGAAAAGGTTATACCTTTTTTGCACTAAAAGGGTCCGGCCCGTATAAGAAAAGGTCCGACTAGCATAAAAGGTCCGGGGTCCATGTATATTTTTTATTTGTATTTTTTTTATTTCGAGTATTTTTTATAAAATAAGTGGTATTATTTTGTAATTTTTTAAAAGAGTTCTTAAACATCCACCACAAAGTTTAAATGGCAAGCAGAGGATGCTTACTCCTCCTAGGCACCTGGGGCCCGTTTCACTAAAAGGCGTAAGATACGACGAAACTTAAGTTAGGCCTTAGGGCGTACGCCAAAATTTAGTCCGGCGTAAACTGCGTTTCACTAAGAGGCGTACGCCTGGCCGTAAACACTAGTATCGGACTAAGTTAAGGCCAGACTTACGTCCTTGACAACAGGCTTATGCACATGCGCAGACAGATGAAAAACAGTAGAAAGGAAGATAGATAGATAAATATTTAGATATGTAGATAGATAGATATTCTTTAGATAGATAAAAAGATAGAAACTTGTCAATTGTGTTCGCACGCGCGCGCGAGAGAGAGAGAGAGTGAGAGAGAGAGAGAGAGAGAGAGAGAGAGAGAGAGAGAGAGAGAGAGAGAGTATTCAGGCATATCAATCCTGTTTAGTGACAAAATCACACAGCAAAACTTGCTAAAATATTTTATTTGAAAGATATATTTGATGAAGCATATAAGATATGTTCATTCAAAATTATTTACTCAACAAAACTATTTTGTTACCGATATCTCCGAAAATTTAACCATGTTTCGAACACCCTTGGAATTTTTATTTTGATCATGCGTCAATTATGACCTGAGTATAAATATTTTTATTATTTTATTAAATTTTCTGGTTTCCTCTTGCTATATCATTGAAAGAAAATCAGTGAAGTTTTTTAAAAATAGGAAATATAGAGAATTAATGCAGTAATGAGCTTTTTAACCATGGATTGGACAATATTTAGCAAGCATCGAACAACCATACAACAGATACTAAAAATAGCGAAATTGTAATATTTCATACAAAAAAAAAACCCCGAAGAGGCTCGGATAGAAATATTTATTACTTTCATATCAAGATTTGTATCAATGTAAAATGTGGAGCAAAAATGACCTTGGAAATATTATAATTGATGAATTCCATGTCTAATTTTTTTTAAACAATTTGTTTCCGAGGTTAGCTTTTTTTCGAATTATTTAAGTGAAATGGTACGTACAAACCATAAGTGCATGCACGTTTATTTGTAAATGTGTGTGTCAGACGTATGGTGGACTCAACATTAACTACCCAAGTACACTTACATGTGTATTTAGTATATTGAACGAGTCTTCATATCAATTTGAAGCTAATAAAGAGGATGTGTATGTAAACTACGAAATAAAATCTATTTAATCTGGAGTCAATGTTTTGCATCGGTTGTATGATAAATAAATTATCTAATATTTAAAAAAATTAGGAACTTTTGACGACTCTAAAACATAGTTGGAGCTTTCATCATATTTTGGTATTTACATTTTAACAATACTGAAAAGACTTTTGTGATTAACCTTAGTTAGACTACCTAAGCTAACACCTTTTACTCGCCAAAAATTAAATAAAAAAAGAGGAAAACAAAATAGTCATTCATTCACTTAGTGAGTTTTAAATTGAAAAAAAAAACCCGCTCACACATATTTTGCGTGGAAGTTGGGGGGGGGGGGGGGGGCTGAAATGCTTGAAATGCTAGACAAATATACCAATGTACTACATATGCATCATGTACATAGGCGTCGGAACCGGGGGGCTAGGGGGGGCTTAGCCCCCCCACTTTTTTTGCAAATGTATACCTAACCATTAGAAACATAGGATGATAGAGGGTTCAGCCCCCCCCCCCCCCCCCACTTTTTCTCGCAGGAAAGAGTTTTGTTCCTAAATTTACCTTGAAAGAATGAGAAGTTGGATTCAGAAGAAACTAGCCCCCCCCCCCCCCCCCCACGGATTAGGAATTTCATGATTTTGGAAAAATAATTTGGCTAAGTAAGTGTTATTTTTCAGGCATAGGTCCCCCCCCCCCCCACGGATTAGGATTTCCATGATTTTGTGAATTACTTTTTTTCTCAATATTTCTGACGATTAGTCTAGCCCCCCCACTTTCAATTTGCTTCCGACGCCAGTGATGTATGTATATTTTCTGCATTATTCATTGCCCAATTTACTAAAATATATGAAACGTAATTCAAATTAATGAATAAAAATAATCGAATGACAATTATATATCGATTGTCTAAATATGTCATTTTAACATGTAAACGGCAAGTGCAAATATAAAGAATGTGCATAAAACATGGTAAGAAAGTTTCTAATCAAGAATTGGAACCACCTATCAAAACTCTCTATTTTCTTAATTTCATATGAAATTAAAAAAAATTTACATGACAAATTGTACAATTTAACATTACGGTCAGCACCGATATTCTCAGCAACAGAATTAGCAATCATTTCATGTTTACGCCATAAGTTACGACTACCCTTGGCTAGGCGTAGATTTTTGTCTTAACTTAAGGCGGGCGCAAAGTTACGCCTTTTAGTGAAACGGACCTTAGTCCAAATATTTGACTTAGTCCGGACTTACGACAGGCGTAAGGTTACGCCGGGCGTACGCCTTTTAGTGAAACGGGCCCCAGATCATACCTCTATCTTTTTAGAGGCCCGTGTTCCTCGGCTTTTAATTTTGTTTTTCGTTTTATGGATTTTTGAGATGGTTGACAGTTTGTTATTGTCATTTTTCATTGATTATTCCTTACTTCATTGGGGAATGAATAAGTTGTCATACTATTGCTACTTGAATCTAGCTATACATGTAATTGTAAATATTTCAAATAAAACCATTATCAACAGACCCAACTATACATTTAAATCTATCCCAATCATATCGAAATTTGTTTTCTTCTTCAATTACAACAGAATCAGATAAAGAAAGCACAACAATTTGGTTGCCATCATCTCAATCAGTGGAAACGCGAAGCACATCATATCAAAAATCCTCTTCAAACACACAATCACAGCCAAAACAATCCTCGACTTCAGGAACTAGAAACATTACGACAACAATGGATACAGTTACTGATACAACAACCTCTTCGAGCATTTCCGGAAATTCTTTGGAAATGAAAACAGGTATAAAACTAATATATCTACAGAACAGATAAATTTTATGTATTAATTTTCTTGATTTTAGTTTATACTTAATACAGTAATTTGCTTGCTTTGTTTGTTTCTTTTCATATAACTAGACTTTGACCCGTGCGTGCACGGGTTAACATTGCATATCGGGCATTTACGAAATACATGTAGGTACATCGACACACCTTATTATTGACATTTACATAAGAAAGCTATAAGCCTACAATCATAATACTATTAATTTCACTACACTTTCCTTAGTTTGATTAATCGAACTGTGTCCCGGGAAAGGCACTCGCCACAGTTAGAATGCCTCCTTTATACCCGTAATGTCGCAGAAAATTGCAGAATCGCTCTGGAACGATTTTGGAGAAAGTGAATGAAGTTGCCTTGAAATTAACAGTCAAATTCACCACAAGAAACCTTTTTGAGACTGCAAATACCTTTCAACTAAAAATTTCAATCCATAGAATGGAAGAATTCAACACATTTTCACCAACGTACACGCATTTTCTTCGTAAAACTGGGTCCGTAGGACATTATTTATTTTTACGATAAAACATATTCTATCTTCACTCTCCTAACAAATATAATGTAACTTTTTTGCAAGTTAACACATATTTTTTTTTTATCACGAAGACAAAAGTAAGTACTTAGTTGAAATGTATATTTGTTATTTTATACTTTCTCTCATAAGAAATCATTAATATATATGTACAGAATATATAGCAAAAAACCAAAGAAAATTTTCCCGTATTTGTATTACATGTATCATTTCTGAGTTTATTCATGCAGATGTGATATTGTGGAAACATAAACTAAAGATCCCTTTAGCGTGAATATATTGCGCAAACGCAAGATTGTAAAATCCAAAAAATCCAGGTGATTTCCGGAATTTTTTGAGGAATTTTCGTTAATTATGAATTAGCGAAGCTTAACTGAGAAAAAATAAAAACAAATTGGTAATCTTCAAGTACCAATGATGTTTAAAATATATAAAACAAAAGACAGTATTCTTACAATTTCTCGGTATTAAAGACCACAAATTTGAGTCTATTATTTAAATATAGTAGTATAGATATCTATGTTAATTTCTCAAAATTAAACATTAAATAATGAAAGAATACAAAATGATTAAATTGTGCAAAGTTGTTCTGCCTTTTCATGTAAAAACAATTGCATTTGATATTTAAAGTGCCCTACTGTAACTGACACTTGCTAAGAATTTAACAGTATTTTCATATTTTTTTGTTGTTGTAAGAAACCATTTCTGGTGGAAAATGACACGTCCCTTTTTTTTTAAATAAACTGTTTTAATTTTTAAAACATATTTTAAAATCTAATTATTAACTATTTTGAAAGTAACTATAATTATTAACTTTTCTTGCACTATAACATTAGGCTTTTTTTCTATTTTGTAGTAATTTTGTTGATAGGACTGGGGGTTTTAGAGGTCACATTGATTGTTGTTGGAGTTCTTGCAGCCCGGAGATATCGACGGAAAAGGTACGTGTATGAAAACTAATATATATGAATTAATATAAAGATATAGCGATGTTGGATTATAGAGTGTTGATATGTTAAAGTATGGTAATAGTTAATTTAGGAACCATTCTAGAACCCAAATTACTGTAGCTGTATTATGTAATTTATAACTTCTTGCGTATGCCGTTATATGCCATCATACATGTATACATCTTTAATAAACAAGTTTATCATTATAAACATTTATATTTTTTAATTTCAAGAAATTCCAACCCTTCAAGGCATGCAAGTAAGAGAATCGATGACGATGCAAATACACTTAAGCGACAAAACAGCTGTGGCGAAACAAATGTTTATGACGAAATTAACATCGATGATGTCAAGGAAGAAAAAGAAGAGAACCCGTATAAGGAACTTCCAGAAGGTGTATACGATACAACCCTCAAGCGTCGGTCCTATCTAAAAGTCGTCGGGGGACGAAAATCAAACTATTCAAGAGGGAGTATTATCAATATGTTTCGTACTTCTTCCTTTTTTAAAAAGAAGGTGAATGAAACTTCCGTAATGACATTCTCATCATTTAAAGGTCCAATACAAAGTCAAATAGGTGAGAAAAGTAATCAATAAAAAAGATGTTATTTGTGTAAAAAAAAAATTAAAGTGGGAAAAATCAACAGTCCCGAAACACGATTTCGGAAACCATATACATGTAGCTTTACTTTTTAACACACGGATTGAATAATCTTACGATGGAAATCAGTTTGTAGTACATGTGATTGATTTCTTCGCGACTTCTTCCGAATTTACAGACGAATCAAAGGTCAAAACCAACAGGTTATACTTGATAGACTTCGATAATCATGGATCCGTTCATCGCATTTTTTTTTTTACATTTCCAGGGTAAAGCGACATCAAACTCGGATTTGAGTTATGTACGATTATAAATAAGGGGTCGTATAAAAAGTATTAAAAAATACTTGTAAACATGTACACATATTTTTTTCTGCATTAATACTAGTATATTTCACGTTATGAAATTTAGTAAAGATTGTTTTATATTCATCATTTGTTTAACTCTGCATGACAGAGAGGCACAGCTTTTAACTCTCCACACGGTACCATTAGCGTGGTAAATTTTCATTTCCAGAATTATATGTTAATTCCGTATTTTTTAATATTCGGATTTCATTTTCTACATTGTCTCTTTTGGTGTATAGACTGTCTATTTATTTCCCCACAATGTTGTGACAAAAGAGTCTCAATTGAAAAAATTGTGTCTCCGATGATGAATCGGCAATCCTTGGTTTTGGCCTATTGCCGGTATAGAACTCGGTATATATATATATGTATCAGTTTGATGTCCAATGAACCCGCTTCGTACAAAGCGTAGTTAATTAGAATTGCATGTGATACAAATTGTGTGATCCCAGTAATATTATCTATCTATCCAATATAATAAAGAGCCTGCGGGTCATTTTAAAATACACGTTTGTGGATGTGTAAAGTCCAATCGATAACAGCAACTGCGTTGGATAAATCCTCCCACTGCGCGTATTAATTATAACTGGTTTTTTTCGTGGGATGGAGGGGGTGGTTAAATCTACAAAAGTTCCGAGGCATATTTTTAGTAATATTACTATGTAAGTTTGAAAAAAAAATATCAAGGATAGCGGGGTCCCCAGAACCCCTATCCCCTAAATGCGCTTACGCTCACAAATACCATTCCAATTCAATTGCCACTAAATGTTTAATAACTTAAATGGTGTTAAAAATATATTTTTTAATATCACTCATGGAGCTTATGGTCGCAGGGGGGGGGGGGGGATTAAACATTTTTGAATTGAATATCATGGGTATAAGCAAAAGCAATACTATTGCATCGCTCTGTTTCTCGTGATAAATTTAAAAAAAAAATTGTTTGATTATTCAAAGTATATATTTGACTATCTCAAGCAAAGATTAAAGTGATTTTCCATAACAAAGAATTTATAAGGATGTCATGCAATGAGATGTAACACGTCCCTCCCTAACCAAGGATACCCGGGATCATTGATAAACATTGATAAAAACCAATATCAAATCTATATACATGAAATCGTCACCACTTGGGAGGGTTTTAAAATAAAAGCATATCTCGCCAAATTAACATTTATATTAAAGCTATCAATTTAAACTTTGGACACCTTAATATTTTTTATATTAAAGCTATCAATTTAAACTTTGGACATCTCTCTCTCTCTCTCTCTCTCTCTCTCTCTCTCTCTCTCTCTCTCTCTCTCTCCTCTAAAATTGTGTTCAATTCTGTAAACTATGCGTAATGGGGAAAGCATGCACTTTAACTGGTTGAAAGGGGCAAGATTTGCGTGTTGATTGCTACATCCATAATCAAGTGATTGCGAAATATGGAAATGACTAATATTATTATGTACACATATAAATGTACAAGTCAGACAGGAAATAAGGAATAAGGCTTAAAAAACACAATCATTTAAAGTGGCAATTGAATCGAAAATATTTCATCCCTATATAGACTTTGAATCTCTAATTAGACTCTTAATTCAATTTAAGCCTTACACAGTTTCACAGAACATGTTCGTTTTATATATATAGTTAGGTTACAGAAAGTTAGGACTAGTTTTTACATGCTACAATAAGTATAAGCGTTAATTATCAACAAGTACACGTATAAGCTTTGAATAAAATAATGAACGTTTATAATTGAATGAAGTATTTTTATATCAAATTCGTGACATGAACTTTTATTTTATATTGTTTGTTCTATATTATTATCTAATACACAAAATACATGAAGTACTTGACATTTGTTAAATATTCTTCCTGGTACTTTAGCTTTTTTTATTTGAACATATTTTATTGTATATATAATAAACAAAGGGCTCGAACACAAGTTTTTGCAACTTACTAGGTTCTCACCCTTTTGCTTTTTTATATTTGGACTTTTTATTTAGCTTTTCTGCTTTGTCATCGCTCTGATTCCAATATGTTAAATCGGCGAACAAAATTACATAATCATGTGTATAATAATATGAAACTTTGGTAATATTTCTATTGCAATGTACATGTATTCATTTCATATTATATGTGCGAAATCGCAAACATCACAACATGTATTTTTATATCGTATATCTTACACTCAGATAAATATTTATGAACTAAATTTCACGGAGTCTTTGACTTTTCTTAACCAAGCAGCAAAAATTGCTTGCTTTGTGCCTTCAATTCAACCGGACATTAGACATGTAGTATGAGTATTACAGAGTCGTTGACTTTCTTTACTTTCTTAACACAATACTTTTCAGTATTGAATCTGATTTGTTCATAAAGCATTAAATTTTGTAATTAATAGTTATTGTTGACATTTACAACTTAAAACAAAGATCATCATTGCGATTCAGCATAGCCACTGACAATATTAAACGACAATGCGGTGATATTTGTTAAAGTATTCTTAAGCGAAATCTAATTTAAGCTCGTACAGTTAGCTGTAGTTCTTTTCTGATGTCATGAAAGCGTGTGTTTGGAACAATAAAATTGGCAATGAAAATAAAATTACCTTGAATGATTAAAAGTAAATTAAAGCTGTTTGTTTAGCTATAACAGATTTAAAAAAAATGATTCACAATTTTTTTACTCAAAAACTCTTGCTGCATTCGAACTTTAGAACTGCTGGTCAATACATATATAACGAAATTAATTAAGTTATTATGGTGGGGTGTGTGTTACACGTGTAGTTACATGTAACTGTTTGAACAATGTATTATACAAATCAACTTTCACACACTCAGTGTCTAAGAGTCATATTATACATTAAAACACTGTAAAATACTTTATTGTTAAGCATATTTCTATTTTTTTCGGACTTGAAAAACTTTATATCATGGAAGGAGCACGTGTTGCAGCTCGCAGGCTGATTTGATTGACAGGTGTAGCACGTGGACTCTGGCTGAAACTGCTTTGTTGGATTCTATCACAATGTGCATTTCTTAAACCATAAAAGGGTTATTCATATATGGAAACTGAATTAAAAACAATGTCCGCTATTAGTGAAATACTCTCTCTCTCTCTTCAAACAAATGATGTCTAAACAAAATGTTTAGGTGTTCGATAAAATCTTTACGACGTACTATGGTGGCATATCTCTGCCCCTTGTGTGCAAGTTATTTTTCTATTAATTATGTGGACATGCAAGATAAATATGCTGACATGCAAGATAGTTATGTCAACATGCAAGAAAACTGCAATCAAATAAAAGTTATAAAAAAATCTCAAATATCGCCAATATTTGACATTCAAGATGCTAGATAAGCTACCTATTGATGTCAACATGCAACTTATTTATGTTAACATGCAACTTCTTTATGTCGACATGCAACTTATTTATGTCGACATGCACCTTAGTTATGTTAACATGCAACTTCTTTATGTCGACATGCAACTTATTTATGTCGACATGCAACTTAGTTATGTTAACATGCGACTAAGTTATGTTGACATACAACTTATAAGTTGCATGTCATCATATTTATCTCGCATGTTAACATAACTAAGTTGCATGTCAACATATTCATCTTGCATGTCAACATAAGTAAGTTGCATGTTTACATAAATAAGTTGCATGTTGACATAAATAAGTTGCATGTTGACATAAATAAGTTGCATGTCAGCATATTTATCTTGCATGTTAACATAAATAAGTTGCATGTCGTTATAAAAAGGTAGCATCTAGCATCTTGGATGTCACAAGTGGGCGATATTTGAGAATTTTTGAGATTTTGTATAATTTTTATCTGATTGCAATTTTCTTGTATGTCAACATAGTTATGTTGCATGTTGACATAATTATCTTGCATGTCAACATATTTATCATGCATGTCGACATATTTGATGGGAAAATATGCCAGAGATATGCCACCATAACGACGAGATCACGGAAGGAACTCTGTCTAAAGTGTCTGATAGAGATGAAGTCAACAACTTTAAGACAAGATCATGGAAGGAACTTTATCTAAGTGTTTTAAGTGTCTTATAAATATTAAGTTAAACAATTTAGAATTTAAGCCAAGATCAAGAAAGGAACTTACTCTACCGATCCACTGATTCTACGCGCTATAAAAATGAATATTAACCATGTACAACATGCAGTGTAGGAACGGAAGTGTACGGTTCTTTATAGCACTGTAAACAAATAGAAGACGTATCTCTGCGAACAGTCGAAGATTTTAATCAAATGAATTGATAAATGGATGTAAAAAAAAATTCCTAAACGATTCAATACGTCTTGGTGATAAACTGGCACAAGTATATATAAAAATTTGTATTCCTTTTTGCAACATGATTTTCAATGAACACTTTGACAATTAATATTTAAGTTCACATTCCAAATTTTATGGATTATTATGTACGAAATACAATTACTACGACTGAATAGTAGACAACGGAGTACTGGTACAAGTATTTAGATACATGTACTTCTATTGACATGCGGACCATTAACTTATATAAAATATACTTGCAACGACATCCCGTGCAAGCGCAGGAAATAACACTTTATACAAGCTAATGGGCTTTGTGTTTTTTGTACACGTTTATTTGTGTCTGATTTTTTAAAATTAGTTTTCTTCACATTTTAAAAAAAACAACAAACCGAATCTTACAAACGTAATTTTCGTCAACAGAAATGTCTTAGCTCATTGTTATGTTCGAAGCTACGTTGACAGATGTTCATCTAAAAATCAGACCCATCCATACATACTTATAAGAGCTACGCGTACAGTAAACAATATAAAGACATGGTAAAAAAAAAAACCCTATTAATTCAAAGAGTGCATTTCTTTCTTCATATATGTAGTTTTTTTTTCTGAAAGATATCATATTGGGGAAATATTTTCACAGCAAAAAAAAAAAAAAAACCAATATTTTTTGTCAAAGAAACGAGAAATACTTCTCTAGACATTTTGATTCAATTTCTTATTGAATATTTGCACTGTTTTGATCCAATAGAAATATTTTCCAAAGAGAAATTTTAAGATTTTAAAATTGAAATGACTAGTATAAACTTTTTCTAGTTTACTACCGTATAAAAATCGAGATATCGATACTGTCCATCCAGGTATTAGTTTTTGACGTATTTTCAATCAACGATCAAAACACTGTACGCAGTGCTACTTGTTTTCTCTGTTCGACAAACAGCGCTACCCAAAGCTGTACACCGTTCCAATACTGTGACATGTATAAGTACATCACAAACATATGAAACAGTATTATGAAAAAATAAAATCTACAATTATACAAAATTTAAAACTTTTTGAGAAAGTACAATTGTTTTCATCAGCCCTTTAGATTTGATTTCGTTGAATAGAGTGTGTGAGAAAATATTACGGAAGACAATATACATGTATATAATATGATCTACCATTATAATTCTACGCGATGAGCAAAGTAATGCGTATAGGATCAAATATTACAGTTACAAATTGACTTCAACATGATTTAAACAAAAAAGAAATTATTAATGTTTTGATTAAGCCTTTCAATATGTTGTCGATTATTTTCGGTCTTTATCTCAACAGAAATCCACCGGAACAATCGCATATATAGGTCTAAACGTTGCTTGTCTTGTAATATGTTGTCGTTTTCTGTTTTTTTCCTTTAGTTTCTCTTAAGTAAATAGATAAATATTTATGTTTAAAATAACTAAATAAAAACAAGAAAGTATTATTCTTAAATCTTCCATTTTTCACAAATATATATGCCGGGTATTGGTCACGTTGTTGAGTGGTGTCGCACCGTGTTTTAATTGTATGCTGAACTGTATGTATGATTTAAGAATCAGTGGAACAATATTAAGTGCTACCAGAATAACAACTTATCAACGAATACATTCTGCAAATCAGCTTCTCACTCAGCGTCGATAGCGTTGTTATCGACGTCAACAACGATATAAGCGTAACTGACGTCGGTAAAATATCATTTTCATTTTTTTTTAAATTCATATTTGTTCACATGTGACAACCGACACCATTTTAATTATATGAATATAAAATGATAAAATTGTGAGCCTGCATGTAAACTATAAAATTGGTTGCCGCATGTGAAAGTGTCTAATTCTAACTAAAACTAGTCATAAAACATCATAATTATAGTAACGCATTTTATGTTTAGCGCACATTAGTGACGTCATAATGAAAAAGACGTCGTTTCAGTGCCTATACCGTATCTTATTCTTACCTATATGGTTCAAGTTTTTAAAAAAAAATTTCAATGATTATTTTTTGTTACTGCTTATGACACATATAATTTACAACTTACAGGATGTATTTTAAAAATAGTTACACAAACACTGTAGGAGACCCACTAATATGTACTTGTAAAATCACATTGTTTTTCAAAGTCTATGTCCACATATGTATGTTGCAGGCCAATTAATAAGCCGCGCTATTGATAAAGAAATGATGCTGAGCGGAGTCGGTTGAAGACTTTCGATGCGTTTGAATTTGGTACTCAGAGGAGTTATCCAGTATATAAAAGGATTGATAGAATAATTGATTAGGAATTCTGTTAAACTTACATGTAGAATGATATCATAGTATTCTAAAGGACAAAATACATATACATATACGAATGACCCCTAGATAGAAATTACATCAAATATCAGGTACGGTATCTGAGATGCTATAAAAACAATGACTATGACATAGATAGTCATAGTCATAGACAGACTCTGCATATTTCTGACATGTCTCCCATCCAAATAGTTAATTCTTCTGAGTGGACGTATCTTGGCGCAATGGAAATAAAATAATAGAAACAGGGCAACCACTATTGTATAAACGCTGATTAAGGCATAATATGGTGGATGTAGAATAAAACCGGGACATTTCGAAAGTTCAGTCATGATGAAAGAGTAAACATTTAGGACGGTCAGATCCACAAAAGTTACAAATTCTGAGAGCAATGTTTTCTTATACAGCCTATGTCGGATGAAGGTTCCAATCATCGCTAAATTTCCAACAGTTGTGACGATATACGATAGAAAAACAATGACAGTAATGGAACAATTGTAAGAAATATTTTGGGAGCAAGGGAAAATAAAACTTACGGATGATTCGTTCTCTTCGGAGGTAAAATCCATCTTGTGGCTGTAAGTGAAATAAATGCGTGTTTTCTGAAGCTTTTGCAGTACTTATGATATACCTCACAGTGGCGAAGAAAATGAATCTTAAATGCGTAGAAGTTATAAGCCAATAAACAAGTTGTCTTTAATTAGTTAAAAGGGTTGAAATACGGAAAACTGGGATGTAGGTGTAAGGTTCATAAACCTTTCTGTAGCTCACATATTTTCAAATGCACCCATATTATGTTGATCAATTATTTAATAATTTCTACTCTTATAAATATACATCAACAAAATATCACCAGGATATGCCATCATATCTACAAAGAATACGGGAAGAAATATATGTCATGTTGCCAATTCATATTTATAGTCTAACGTTCTTTCCTCTTGTAACCAATTTTTACTTTATATGAAATTTCGTGTTTATTAATTTCACATACTTTTTAGTTTTTTCAGCTTTCGCGTGTACATAGAGGGACATTTACGCCCCCAGTTTTTTCGCCTTATTTGTCTCAATGTCAAAAGGCGATTTAAAATTTATAATTTATAGAGTTAATATAGTACAGTATTATACATAAATGCATTTAATCATATGGTTTTTCGAAAAATAATATCAATGGGTAAAAAAATAAAAAAACAATCATATAGCATGGTACGTCGATAATAGCTTATTTTGTCGATAGCATGCTTTGGGATCGAGATTTGCATGTATGGTTAACGTTCACCATTAATACTTACCTTCAATTTTTATCTTTTGCAATCGCGCAAAATTGGTAAATTTACAATCATTGAATTGGAAAATACCGGAAATCAATGGAATCTTTCAACATACCATTGTTTCTTTGCGAAAAATGGTGGGTTCTCAATATTATAATGTTTAGATATTATATAGATGTGTATACAAATGATACATTGAAACTGTATTGTTTTTGATCATTCAAAACTGTATTTGGTTTTTATTCTTCTTGTTATTTACACATATAAATACTGTTCATTAATACATTGTAAACAACTGGAAAATTTTATTTTCTATCTCTGAGAATGCTTCAATGCATTAAAGAGAGATGTTCAGCTAAAACCATAAAAGTGAATGTAAATCAAGGCTAAGACTGTCTCAAGCATTTGCCACAAGAACAAAATGGATTATCAATATAATATTGCAATTGTTTGAATGTATGAATAACATCAGTAATGCGTTTGTGAAAGAAAGAAAGAAAGAAAGAAAGAAAGAAAGAAGGAAACAAAGAAGATACGTTCAAAGAGTTTGCATTGATTAATCCATTGGAATTTAATAGCATATTTTATGCCTGCACTTGTACATGTATCTATTGAATTGAGTCATTCCATTTTCTAAAAGAATTAATGATATTCCTTTCTTGTATTATATTCTATCTCGTAGACATCCACTGCATTACCAAAAATTGATTAAAAATCAAGTGATTTACTTGCTGAGCACCGACGCTTCTTAAAAATTGTTCATTCTCGAAACTAAGTGACTTGATTGAGGCCAATATACATGTCAATATAAATACTGAAATATGGGCCCAACAAATGTTATAAATGTATTAATAAATATCATAATAAACGTTTTATTAGTGCTTATTTAAAAATGCACTATTTACAATACACTCATTATGCTCATACATGTCATTTAACAAACTTTAATTAGTGTTCTTTTCTTGTTTTAAATTTTATATTAATTTTTTATATCAAAATAGCTATTAATTGCCAACAAATGTACTAATTCGTGCTTTTTTTTTATTTTTATTTGATAAAAAGGAAAAGTATTGTAAATTTTAACTTAGAATTACATATTGATTTCCGTCCTGAGTTCCCTTTTTCTCAAAACTCTGTACAGTAAGGAAATGTTGAAAATCTGGAAATAATTATAATAAACAAAACGAAATTGTTTAGGACGTAAATCTAACAAGGTAGAAAAAAATAATTGATAATATATTATAACAAGGAAAATTATGTCAAATTAATGGTGCTAGAAACTAATTTGAGATTTTTTGAAAGGAATATTAAAGCTGCTCTAATCTACTCTAATCTACGAAGTACTATATCCACAATAATTAGTTGACTTTCTATGTATCAATAAAAATATTTAAAAAATCATCAGCTTTCAAAAACGAAATGTTTATCAACCTATTTCACAAAATTAAAAGACCACAACGCTTTGGCAAAACAAAAACATATCAGAACAAGATATATGACCAACGCATTATTAAAAATATAATGAAAAGTATCAATCGTCCTTGAAGGGAAAATTTATAGAGCCTCTATATAAATTTAAACAAAATTCTATAAAATCTCTGTAGCTCATATCATTTTTATTCGCAGGGCAACGTTAATCATTTTAAAAGAGCAAAGGTTAAAAAAATAAACATTTCTGAAAGTGAAAATATCAGTTACTTTTATGTTATCAAATACATGTACATTAACTTTCATGTATACATGTTTATCAGAATAAATTTTAGGAAGACCTTGGACTTTCAGTAGTACGCATCTATTTATTTTTTCATCAAAACAGGTTAAATTTAAAAATGACACTGGTTTCAAGCGAAATATGCACGGATGCAAGGTCTTAACTTTAAAGCCAGACAAATCTTGCTGATTTCAAAGAGCAATGGCTGAATGGTCAACTATGAAATAGACAGGCTTATGCCACATTGCTGTTTGACACAACTACACAAAGTCCAAGCTCTTGTTGAATGATTCTAATGCAAATGGAAGGGAAATATGTTTTATTGCGGGTTGTACATCGTGTGAGATACTTAGGATTCATCTCTTTGGCAACTAAGCTTATCGCTTTTACATGGAATATGGCTGAGACAAATCAAAGGTCTTTTTTTAATAAATTTAGAATCAATTGTCATTTACGGAAAATACGACAGATAGTGAATTTGGTAAATTCACCCTAACGAGATTGCTAAAGATAGTTTTTAATTCGTTGAATTATAAAAAAAAAGAAGAAATATGTACTATGTAGAAATGCCTAATAATACATGTACATATGTTTTTGTAACTAAAAGCGGATAGCGACCGTTTTGTTACGGAAAGTATGTTATAAATGTTAGTGAAATACAGAGAAACAGTTGTGCACTTGTGTTGCATTAAGTCGGGTCCGGTTAGTATAGGTTTCCGCCATGAATCTTTTATTGTAATAAAAATGTATTGTGTGTCTTGAATTTAAAATCTATGGTATAAATGAGTTTTCTTTTTGCTAAAAATATTAAATGTTAAAAACACATTTGGTTTTAAAGTTTTTGTATGTACATGGAATTTTACTTGTATCTTCATTTTTTGTTTGAGTTGTTGATAAAAACTACTTAAAATAATGGACCATGTCCTCTTTATGCTGGTTAGTACATGAAGTTGTCACAAGAGACCCCCATGTTGGTTTGTCCTGTGTCCACCTCTGGACATGTCCCCATGTCCAGTTGTTGTCCTTTATTTCTATCTCCATTGATCTTCTCCAGGTCCCTTTTGGTCTTCCTCTCTCTCTCTTTCCACCTCATTGCTACATACAAGTATCAGTCTAATTTTGTCAATATATGTACAAACTAAACTTACAAACAATGAGTCAATTTCAGAAATATTTTGAAATTTATGAAAAAGGTTAGATTTTCACAAAAATATCATAATATTTATTATGTATGGCATATCTTAAGAATGCCCCACGATCTGACTTATGGCAATCATCAATTTAATCACTTCACAAGAACCGTCTTAAGTGTAAGAAATCTTAAGACAGTTCTTAAAGACCCACTTCATTCTTGAATGTCCTCAAGCGTCAGTCTAATCTAAAAGTCGTCGGGGAACGAATATCAAACTATTAAAGAGGGAGTATTTTCAAGATGCTTCGTACCTCTTCCTTTTTTAGAAGGAAAGTAAATGAAACTTCCGTGATGATATTCTCATCATATAAAAGTCCAATACAAAGTCAAATCGATGAGAACAAGTAATCAGTGAGAGACAAGGTCATTTGTGCATAAAAAGATAGAAGTTAAAAAAACAAACTGTCCCGAAACACGATTCTGGAAACCGTATAGCATAACTTTTTAACCCATGGCTAAAAAAGGCTGGAGATTAATTTGTACATGTATTACATGTAATTGATTTTTACTCGACTTCTTCTGATTTTACAGACGAATCAAAGGTCATAATTGTCATTTTACACTTGACATACTTTGAACATTACCAATCCGTTTATTGCAAATTTCTTGGAAACTTCTAAACTTATAATGCATAATGTACACATACAAGTGTTAAAGTCAGATGGGAAATATGGAATCATACGTTAACAACCCATTTAAAGTGTAACTAAATCAATAACATGTCACGCCTGTATAGACTTTGCATCTCTGAATAACATTTACATCAGACAACAGGCTCATTTAAAATGGCTGAAAAGCCTGATCGTTAAAAATAGGAAAGACAGCAACATTACGGGATTAGAAAACAACTGTGGTTTTAGTGGTTTTCAATAGCATAATTTCAAAACATGTGAATGTTAGGTTAAAGAGTGTTATGACAAGTTTGTACATGGTGCATTAAGTGAAAGAGATAATTACAACTAGTTACAAGCGATAAATAAAATAGTGATCGTTTAAAATAAGTCAATAAAATATGTTTTATTTCAAATTCATGACATTTCCTTTCCTCTCATTTTATATTGTTTGTTCTATATTATTTACTAATATATCAAATACGTACATGACATTTGTTTGAAATTCTTCCTAGTACTTTTGATTTCTTTTATATTTGCATTCGTTAATACCATTCTTATTCCAATTCCAATTTGTAAAATGGCGAGCAAAAATATATATAGATGATGTGTATTATAATATGAAGCTAATTAGATTTGAGTTGCAATATACAATACATGTTATCAATAATTACATGTATGTACCAATTCGCAATCATACTTTTGTTTATATATATATATATATATATATATATATATATATATATATATATATATATATATATATATATATATATATATATATATATATATATATATATATATATATATACACAAGTTGTTGTACGTGACTAAAATGTACTCTTATACAAAGTTTAAGTCAAAGATTAATAGAGGTACCTTTTAGCATATTAATGTTCAAGATCACCCATAAGGAAACGATTTAAATAAAACAAATGACATGCTCTTTCCCTGTGTTAAAATTTTTACTTTTATGCATTGCCAAGTCAAATTCAAAAATAGAAAGAAAGCAGGAAACTGACTTTCAAATTTCACACGTAGTACAAAAATTATGTCTTAATCAAATGGCGTTAGGCATCGAGTGGCTTAGTATTTAGAAATTAATTTTATTTTTTTGAAACTGGCCATTATTTTAGTCGATCGGTTTCTTAAAAGTAAAAACCACACTAACATATCTTACATGCTTCCGATTGGTCTTTTCGCCGTATTATTTTACTCCTGCTGCATAAAAAAAAATAGGGTCCGGCATACTTGTTCATATTTTCAGAATTTGTATTGCTTGTGATGTAAAAAAAACAACTTCGTAAGACACAAAATTATTAACAATGTTTGTGTTTTCAATTCTATTTGAAAGAAAAAAAGAAAAAACCAGTTTTTTCAGTTTTATTTCAATTTTCATTGTCCCTTTCAAAGATGCTTTAAATGGTTGTTTTAATACATATACAATAAGCAAAGCTTCAATAAAACAATTGTAATATACAGAGTCGTAGGAGCAAGGAAAAAATACGAACATATTATCTGTTGTACACATCCATGATCTTACTACAACTTCCTTTTGCAGAAACGATGAACGATTTGCAATGTAACAACCCACAGATGCAAGGAACTAATTAAATATATGGTTCAAGTTTTTTTCCTAAAAATTATTGTTTTTTTAATTATTTTTATTTTGATACTGCATATGACACAAATGATTCACTCCATGCAATGTGTATATATAAAACAGTTACGCAAACGTTGGAGGAGACCCACTGATATGCACGTTGTTTGTCGAATTCCATGTCCACATATTATGTACAGTCATGTTGGTTGCAGGACAATGAATAAGCCACGCTTTTTGGTCAAGAAACAGTGCTGAGCGGAGTCGGTTGATGATTTTTGATACGTTTGAATTTTGTCCTCAGAGGAGTTATCCAGTATATAAAAGGATTGATAGAATAATTGATTAAGAATACTATTAAACCTACATGTAGAATAATATCATAGTATTCCAAAGGCCAAAATACATATACGAAAGACTCGTAGATAGAAATTACATCAAAAATCAGGTACGGTATCTGAGATACTATAAAAACAATGACTATGACATAGACAGTTCTCGTCATGTTCGACAGACTCTGCATATTTCTGACGTGTCTCCCTTTCAAAGAGTTGATTCTTTTAAGTTTTCGTATCTTGGTGCAATGGAAATAAAACAATAGAAACAGGGCAAACACTATTGTAGGAACGCTGATAAAGGCATAATAAGGTGGATGTAGAATAAAACCGGGGCATCTCGAAAGTTCTGTCATAATCAAGGAGTAGCAAAAGTTTATGACGGTCAGAATCACAAAAGTTACAAACGCTCTGAGGACGGCATAACGGTAGGTATGAGATTCCATATAAATAAGAGGTTTCGTCACAAGAACGAATCTCTCGTACGCTAAATATACGACATTCCAGCACGACCCCAAGTACGGGGTGTTGTCTGCTACAAAAAAGGCGATACAAAAATGATCCGACAAACCGAACGTTTGAATGAAGTAGTCCTCGTTCGGAAAATAAAGACACTCGCGTGTGGCGTTTAGCAGCAGAGAAAATAGATCAGTCAATGCTAACATCAAGATACACATGTGCGACGTTTTCTTGTACAGCTTCTGTCGGATCAAGGTTCCAATCACCGCCAAATTACCGACAGTCCCGATGAATACGATAGACAAAGCTATGACTGTGATGGAACATTCGTAGGGAAAGTCCGGGGAGCAAGGGAGAATAAAGGTTACGGATGATTCGTTCTCTTTGGAGGTAAAATCCATCTTGCCGCTGTAAATGAAATAATTGCGTGTTTTCTGAAGCTATCGCAGTATGATATACTAGTGTGTAGAAGTTATAGGCCAATAGACAAGCTTTATGTCTTTAATCAGTTGAAAGGGGATGGAACTGACAGACAACTGAGATGTAGGTGTAAGGTTCATAAACTTGCTGTATTTTATACACAATTTTAAATGCAACCATATCATTTTGTGCATTAGTTATTATTTACTAATGTTATTAATTTCTACTCTCACAAAGATAGCTTAACCCTCCAATATCATCAAATATCCAGCAAATACCATCAAATCTACAAAGAATATTCAATCTGCAAAAAAATGTCATCTTGCCAAATGATATTAATAGTCAAAAGGAAAAAATACCGTGTGAAATTAAATTAATTTAATTTGTTCTTTCCTCTTGTGATCGATTTTACTTTATAGAGAATTTGTGTATGTCATTTCACATACTTTTCAGTCTTTCCAATTGTCACGTGTACACATAAGGACATTTACGCCCATGGGTTTGAGAGAGTGAGAGTCGGATTTCATTAACAACGGGAAAAATGTCATTTTTTCTATCTCCGAGAATGTTGTATTGCATGCATGAAAGAAATTAAAGAGATGTACGCTAGCTAAAATAAGCTAAATACAATGTCTCCAACATCTAACAAACATCATTATACAAAATATATATGGTAATTAAGCAGCGTGTCCTTCCTTATGTGATTTATTCTTTTACAAATAAAACACAACGTCATGTTGTATATTTATTTTTTTAACAATAAATAATATCAGTATCAAGGATAATCTTCCTATTTGCCACAATAACAAAAGTGGATTATCAATTTGATAGGCCTATTATAACGATTGATTTAATGGATTGTTTGAATTACATTTTAATGCGTTAGTGAAAAAAGAAAAAAAGAAAAGTAGCTTGATTTCAATAGCATTTTATTATTTCTGCACTTGTAAAATCTTTTGAATTGAGTAATCCAATTTTTTAAACAAATTGATAATACTCATTCCTTGCATTTTACTCTATCTCGTAGAAATTCCGCAAACAACCAATAAACTGATTTTAAATATAGTGGTAAAATTGCTATGCACCGAAACATCCTGAAAAAATTGTTCCTTCTCGAATTAAAGTGACTCGATTGAGTTTAATATATGTTTATCTGTATAATTACTGAATCGTGATCAAATATGGACCTAACAATTGTTACAATATATGCAAAATGTAACACGTTTTTTTTTCCCTAATAAACGTTTCATTTCATTTAAAAACTAATAAAAAGCACTCTCTTCATTACACTCCGTATGCTCATAATATCCATTTACAAACCTTGATTAGTGGGCTTTCATTTTTTGGATTTTACTGCAATATTAATTAATTCTTTGATATAGCTATAAATTGCTAATATGGGCACTTATTCGTGTTTTAAATGGTTTTTTAATTAACTAAAAAAGGAAATGTATTGTACATTGAAACTTAGGATTAATTATATTTTTCCGCTGTGAGTTCCTTTTTTTTCCTCAACACTGCACTCTGTACAGTAAGTAAACTTTGCAAATTTAGAAATAATTTTAGACGAAACGAAATTACTGAGATCGTACGTTAAACGATGTAAAAAAATATAATTGATATTTTTAACAAAGAAAATAATGTCAAACAGATAGTACTAAATCGTATTTGAGATTGTTTGAAAACGATATTAAAGCTGCTCTAATCTACGGGGCACTACATCCACAATAATTGGTTGACTTTCTATATAACAATAAAAAAGATGTAGCTAGTTAGTGAGAATTGTTCCGATAAATTACACAGAGTAACGATCTGTATGACCTACATCATGCAGTTTTCAAATATGAAATGTCATTCAACTCATTTCATAAAATTTAATGAGAGCACAACGCTTTGGCAAAACAAAAACATCAGAACAAGATGTATGACCAAAGCATAATGAAAAGAATAATTGAAAAGTATAAATCATCCTTGCAGGGAATTAATATTTATAGTGTCTTTATATAAATTTATACACACTTCTTTAAAAGCTCTGTAGCAGCGTACTAAAAGCAATTTTCTGAAAAGGAAGTGATCTTTGCTAAATTATCATCTTTATTCCCAGAGCAACGTTAATCCGGTGCAAAAGTAAACATTTCTGAGAATGAAAGTATTTGTTACTTTATTGTATTCAAAGATATAAACTTAAAGATATGTGACATGTTTATCAGCATTAAGAGTGTGAAAAAAAAATCACATATACAAGAGCAAACTCAGAATACATGTGTTAAAGCAAAAGATGCAAAATACATGCTAAATAAGTCCTCTATTCAAATGCCCTGAAAATGGGTAGTGGTCAAAAGCAGTTACTCTAGCGGATTCACCGGGGAGGGGTTTACTTGACATTACTTACCACACCTTGGATTTAACGTTTAATGTTTGCCTGGAGAATTACCTGTAACCCCCCCCCCCCTTCTCACACACACTTTATACAAATACCATCTATAATCTTGCCTATGTTTCTTTTGAATCATTCCACAGGCATTCGAATTGGTCAAATACATGTTAACAAACAAGTTTCCATTTAAGGAATAACCTTACAAAACATTCTTTGAGTATTATTAGATGATAATAATTTTGGTCGGGACGTGGTCAAATCCAATAGAGCCCGTAAGGATTTCAAAGATTCGTAGTGTTATCACAGACAAAGACAATATATATATATATATATATATATATATATATATATATATATATATATATATATATATATATATATATATATATATATATATATATATATATATATATATATATATATATATATATATATATATAATATGACTGTTTGAGATAAGTGAAGTATGCTCTTTTCGTGATACTAGATAAAGATAATGCAAACTGTAGAGAAATATATTTCACCGCATGAATATAAACCGTCCGTGAATTTAGGGAATCAGCTCTGTGGCAAATGAGGGAATCGCTCTCACAAGGAATCTGGTTAGGACAAATCAAAAGTGCTTGTTTATAAATTTAGAACCAATGTTCATTTACAAAATGCAGGACAAAATCAGAATTTGCTTAATTCAGTCTATGTTCGGTGTAACGAAAATTTTTGACTCGGATTGAAAATTTACTGAGTATCCGGGGGTCACTTTTCAACATTGAATATTTAGACTTTAAGTGTTGAATAAAGACCCTGGTCCGTTGAAAATTGACCCGCATCCTGGAGTTTCGATCATGAAACCGGTTCAAAATTCAACAGTATATAAATAGTGCCTGTTTGGGAGGGTAACAGCGTTATACAAAATGAATTTCATTGTTTGAGTAAACAAAAAGTATGTTTAAAAACTAAATGCATGAGAAACTATGACAAAACTGTTTTCCAACTGAAGAGTTACGGTTGTGCACCTGTGTTGCATAATGTCGGTTCCGGGGAGTCGAGGTTTCCGCCTGGAATCTATATACATGTTATACATTGTATAAATTGTACATTTCAGGCACGTAGCATCGGGTGGGGGGGGCAACAAATTTTTAAAAATTTACATATTAAAAATTGAATTATCATGGACTTTTTGGGTATGGATGGAATGGAGTATGGAAAAAAATGATATGAAAATAAGGAAATTAGGAGTGAAGTTGAAGTTACATAAATGTATATATACTACTAGCCCGACCTGTCCCCATGTCCAGTTGGTGTCCTTCTTTCTTCATCCGGGTCTATTTTTGTCTTCAACCCTCTCTTTCTCTTAATCTTTCAAGTTGGTGTCAACCTCATTGCTACATACATGTATCAGTCTAATTTAGTCAATATACGTACACACTTAACATACAAACAATGGGGCAATTTCGCTAATATTTTGCAATTATGAAACATATTAATTAACAAAGCAAAATCAATAATGCGGATCCCAGTCATGAATACCGAAGATGCCAGTGTAAGTTAAACTATGAATTTTGGCCCGGGTTGAAAATTGATCCGTAGGTCATTTTTCAACGCTGAATACTCTAGTATCGAGACCAAAGGTGTTGAATAAAGACCCTGATCCGTTGAAAACTGACCCGCATCGTAGAATTTTGATCATTGTAAACGGTTCCAAATTCGACATCGAAGAGACATACAAGAAGTTAATATTTATAACTCCGATTTGTTGAATAAAAAATTATAATTCATTTATATCTATTCTTTAGATATACATGTTTAAAAGAGCTGATTCGATTTTAAACAGACGCTCTGTCGAAAACAGGAAACAATTTAATGATTAGGTCTCAAATTATCATATTAAACCTTAAACAATGTAACTACAGTGCATTTTTTCCTCCTATAGTGTAATTTTCGTGTGTAAAAACCCTCGGATCAAAAATCAACTTTGAACAATGAATTATGTGTCAATTTTCAACCGAGATCAACATTATTCATTACACCAACATCTACTTAGTGTTTCGATAATAAAATTTCATTTGTCTAATATCACGCAAATATTCTGTATTTTTATTAGTATATCGAGTCTGGAGACTTTGCTCAGAACTCTGAAGTATCGTAGAACAGACTTCGTCGGACCTCAACTAATGATCAACACATAGACAAGGGACAGGAAACTCATGGGAACCAAGACGAACATATTGACATATTCTTTACTAGTATTCGCAGCATGTACATTATCTTCAAATGAAGTGCGACTTATTTGTATATATAAAAATATATATATTATATAATGTATTTGTGATAAAACTACAAGACTAGTGAATGCTTTCCAAAACTCCATCATTGGCACATTGCCTAAAATGGACTTTTATGGGATTTGATCACGTGCCCCGGCTGTAAAGATCATCCAATCAAAAGTCAAAGAATGAATCCTTATTTCTTAAGTAAAACAAACAATATTTCAGTAACGCATGTACATTACGTATACTCTCACAACGAACTTTTTTCTGAATTTTGTTCCGATACGCAATTCATTTAATATTTTCAATCACTTCTTAAAATTTAAATTTTAACAAAATAAAGTTCTTTCACAAGCATACATTATGAATTCAATGTCTTTCTGATTAAACATGCAATTCTGGTTGTCATTAGTACTGGTCCAAGATTCATTTATAAATCAAATAAACTGAAAAATAGTACATGTATGTATATTTACATTTATTCACTAATACATATTATAATAACAAATAAGAACAAGTGTTTTTACTATATTCATCTCAACAGAAAATCAACACAGGACCTTAAGCATAGACTATACATGTACATATATCTTAAGCAATTTTGTTACTAGAGAGACATTTTATTATTGTAAGCAAAAAAGTGTAAAATATGTGAATATGATGAAAAGCAAATGCCAGAGAAATTTTTTGTCAGCTTCAATATAGTTGAATTAAGTTAACTTTATATAACAGTACATGTACCGGTATATCACAGTGGTTTCATGTGATACATACATGTACAAATACATGCACATATAAATAGCTGTAGTACTAATAATTAGTACATGTACTAATTAAATACAGGAACAAAATAAATCATTTCCTTTTGCTTATCTTCAAAATAATTACAACAAATTTATAACCACTTGAAAACCTGTTCTTTAAAAGGTAACCGTAAATTTCTAAAATGTTTCCGTTGAAAAAAAATGAGCCATGTAATCTTATCATAAATGTCTATGGAAGATTTACACAAAAATCAACTGACACTTGAAATTGTCAAGAAACATTGTCAAGTAAATCTATAATATCATTATAAACTTTTCATATCTGAAAATTTATACATGGAATGTACTTTGCTCCATTAAATTCCCGATAAAAAAAAAAAGTTTTGGCCAACTCATTACAATGTACTAACAACTTCTTCCATACTACATGTAGATGGGGTAATTTCTTTCCACTGATTGGGATTATAACCATTTTATGGCTAACAATCATCATTCATCCAATAAGCAGATTGTTTTGCTAATATCTTTTATTGCACATCACCCTAATTGACACAGTAAGTTTTATTGCACTTGTTTTTCTATCTATCACTAGGCCTCTTCCACTGTGCAGTCTCCGTCTAGATCTGTGGGCATGAAGACCCCCGAAGCCACAGCTTCCTTCTCCAGTGAGGCTAATAGCCTGCAATGTCATAAATTACCAAAAATTTTCAATATACTTCTTCATTAAAATATAGGTGGAAGTGTAAATTATATTGTATAAATTGAAAACATTGATTCACTCGCATTAAATTTTATCATACAATATCCATGTCAGTCAACATTTCCCTCTATCAGCATGCGCATGTACATACATGTTTGTTTCATGTATAAATTTGCATATAGATATAAAAAAAATAGGACCCCAGAGCCATCATTAAAGATCATAGACATTAGACAAGTCAAAATTTCGATCATTTACAATATAACTATCAATCATAAATTTTCACTGGAAATTTGTTGGTTGCTACAAATTTAGAATTTTACTTGCATGTTATGATAAAAATTACCGCACATATTGCGCACAAAATTCTGACATAAGTCGAAGACAATGTCATGATCATGAGGCCTGATTTGTCAAAATAAAAATCTATAAAATAAAGCGCATTAAAATTTTACCTTCTAAGTTTAGCAACCCTTGACCTTAGTTCCTTGTCATGAGTTTGAATCTTGTTGATTTCATTCCATGCTTCCTTCTGTTTGTTGTCCTTGACATATGACCTTTGATACAAACGTGACCACAGGCCCTGCAACAAATTAATTTCACTTCCTTTAATTCTTGAGCTGGTATGTGACTAGAAGCTGTTTCCTCATTTCAATAATTATACTCCCAATTAGTCTACAATTAAGTCCAGCTGAATACTATAATTGATTTTAGATGAGACAATTTTGAATAAAAAAATAACTATACTGGTTATCAAAATAGAATAGATTAAATGTCACTTTCAGTACCCAAAAATATTCTGTAAACACTTATAAGCAGGATATAACTATAATTTGAAGTATTTCCTTGAATGCAAGTAAAACAGCTGACTTTGATGTATATGAGAAAATTTTCATTCAAAAATAACAACACTGGTAATCTAAATAGAGTATATTAAAAATATAAATATTAGATTGCCATTTACAGAAAACTTGTCACTGTCTAAAAATATTCTGTTAACATATAAAAACAGGATATAACTATACATGTAATTTTAAGAATTTCTCTGAAAGCAACCAAAACAGCTACATTTCTTGGGAGAATCTCTCTCTCTCTCTCTCTCTCTCTCTCTCTCTCTCTCTCTCTCTCTCTCTCTCTCACCAAGCTTTGTGGTGCAACTGATGGCCAGATGACAAGAGGATTAGGATCATACATTGGATTTAGGAACTGCTCTAAAATTTCTGGTCTTGTCAAATAAGTCCTGGAGAATAATGAAATCAATACTTAAACCAATTCAATTCAATTCAGACACATGTAAGATGTTGCATATATGTTATCACTGATTAGAGTTATTTTCTTTTTTTAATAATTTTCAAATAAATTTTATATTACATCGACTGAAAAGATTAGGAAATGTACTTTGAATGTATTTTTATATAAACGTTTGTAAATATTGTAAGTATATGTATACCTACCACAGAGATACAGTTCTTTCTGATAATTTGTATCTCTTCCTCTCTTTTTCATTGTTACAAAGAAATGTTCCTAAAACAAAAATGTGCATCTTGTGTATGGCAAAGGTCATTAAATAAATATTTAAAAAAACAAAAAAATTAATTCAGTAAAAAAACATAACTCCACAACTGCTAGTACTTTTATTTTGAAGTAAAAGAAAGGTAACTTCAAAATATGTAAATAAATTTTTTTAATTAATTCTCATCGGGGTAGATATCATGTATTGTATAATAAAACTATGCTAGCCATACATTAAAAGGACTACAGAGTTCATTCTTCAAACAGTAATTTACACATATATATGTGTATTTTACCCGTAAACACTTACCAAAGTCTGAGAAATATGCATGGGTAAATAAAGTAATCAAAAAGTCCTCATTGAATTCAAAGGAACATGGAAACTGTTGCCAAATCTTTTAAAAAGAATAAATAAACAAATCATTATTAAACATATTACCGGTACATAAAAATAAAAAGTCCATGAACAAATTTTATAAGTTTGAAAACGAAGTATCAAATTCTATGCCTTTATCAAAATCTCCAGAGATGTGTTTTACTTTTTTAAATAAAGAATCACACTCATGATTTTGTCTGTTGTGCATCCATGGGACTAAAGGCCATCACCTTCAGCCCAGTTCAATCAGTGCAAGGAGCTGTTGACACTTATTTTCAACACTGTAACCAGTGCACTTGAGAGATTGATTTCGACCCTTTTAATACAAAACTAAGAAGTTTGTTGACCTGCCACACACAGTCCAGGAAGAGTAGGAATACCGGAGCTTCCTGTCTGTTCTTGGATACAGCAAAGGCAGACTTGGCACAGCGGTCGTTGAAAGGGTGACCAGCCTGTAACCACTCTCTCTCAACCAGGGCCTCAAATCTACAGGCACAATAACAGTACAAGTACAGTACATATTTCATAAGTCTCTCAGAGTTAAATAGCCTTCTATCTCCTCCCTCTTTCTCTCTGTATAGCTCTCCATGGAGTTAAATGGAGGGAGAATAATATAAGATTCTTATACCTTAAATTAATTTGAAAAAATAGAAATTACACCAAAAGAATAAATTTGAAAATGGTAAAATGCAATGTGAGACAAGTCAACTTGTAAATATTTTAATTCTCACCCATTGATGGTTCTACAGTCGTGATCAAGAACAATCTGTACAAGGGAGGTAATCTGCAGTGTGCTGTCAAATCCTTCTGATCCATGAACAAGAACATTGGCTCCTACAAAGTATCATTAGATAAAATTTAAATCATATTCTCTAATACAGGCCTCAGTCTGCTACATGTAATTAGCAATGAGCAGTTAAGTCAAAGAATATCTCGCTCTCAGGATAGAATATCCAACAGCCCTAACAAGTTCAATTATGGTACATTTAATACAAATTAAAAGTGAGATACATACACATGTACTAAAAATCAAGCTTTTTTAAAATTAACTACAAATGTAGGTGCATTATCTAAATAAACATAATAAATTGTGAGGAGATTTGATCTTAGCTTTGACAAAATTTTCGCTGACTTACCCTCTGAGTCAATACACTGTGCCACAGTACAAGCACAAGTCAAAATGTCCTTGACATGTGTGAGCCAGTTGCTGGATTCTAACTTTGACAGCCACTTGTCCATACTGCAGCCATCATCAGTACATGCTGTGAAATGTAAACATAGTTTGTGTACATGCAACTTTTTGCAAGATTAAAGAGATTATATTGAGAGAATCCTTAAATGTTCATACACATTCATGTGTATGTATGTGAAACAACACTACTTTTCATCTCTTAGACTATAATAAACAAGTATCTGATATGCTATAAAATTCAAAAAATTTCTATGCAAAATGCAAGGAAAGATAAATAGGAAAAAATAATGAAAAAAGCAATAATTAAAGAAAATAGAAAACTCAATACATGAAAGTTCTGGAATTTGACACTAACCTTCTAGCATTTTGATCAAGGACTCGTGAAATGTCTGTCTTTTCTCAATGCTTTGGTGGATTCTTCTCCAGTGTGAGTAGTGGGCATCTGGTTCATAACCTCCACCTATAAAACCATATCAGAAGAGGGACTCATGTAAAGATGGACAGATGTCCTACATTATGGTTACTTATACTGACATTACATCAAAAATTACTCAACATTGGCCAATAGTTTAAATCAAATTCAAACAAAGTTTAAGGAAGGTTAGATTCATTTTACAGTGTGATATCTAGGTATGGTCTGTTATTAAAATCTTTAGTACATGAAATACACTAAAAAGAAACAGAGGGTCCAAGTGAGTATGCAACTATTCAAACCCTCTGAGCAACAGGAGATTTAATTTGACCATAATACACCTAAAAGGCAACTTTTCACTTGAATGACATTTCACCCCCTCCCTCTAAAATCCGTCCCACAAAAGGTATTAATTTAAGTTGTAGAACTTGTTTATCAATCATTGTTAACTAAATAAATTTCAGGTTCAGTTTAGACATTTGTCTCCAACTAGTAATTTCAACAAACAGGAGCTTGTAAAAAGATGAACCTATAAATTCCAATTTTGTTCTTAATTTCTGTTTGTTCTCTCCTCATTGATACAGTAATCGATTTATATCACTTGCAACTCAACAATTGACACTTTTGCAATTGGAAGCAAAACTTCCAAATCCTACTGAGACCTTCCACCCACCAATCCTGAAAGTCAAACAGACTTATTTTACCGTACCTTTAGCCTGAGAGGACTTGGCAGCAGCCAAAGACCTTGTGTCAATGATGTAACCTTTCCTTCCAATGCCCAGTACAGCATTTAGAAGTTTTTCATCCTCTTTGCATCGCTTGTTGTTTGGTCCGGTCAAAGGCTGACTGCACCTCATCATTACAGCCTACAATCCAATGTGAAAGTCAACTCAAATTTTGTTTACAGTTATCTCAACCACAAAATGATCAAGGAAAAACTTCCCAGATATTTGAACAATTGCAATGCTCAGGTTATATATAAAATCTAATAGAACAGTGATGGGGAGTCTCAAATCACTCCAACTTATCCATGATGGTATTTGCGATATTACAAGGAGTGATGTTTAACAGTGGTACCTGCTGTTATACTTTGATTTGTAGAATGACTCTTTTACCTTTGTCTGTCTGTGGTAGTAGCTCAGAACAGGGAAGCGGCCATGTTGACGGAACTGTGAGGCCTTCATGATGGTCTCATCATCCACAGACTTTGGAACAATGAGGGAATGAGGGTAAGAAGGACAGATCTATAATGGAAAATAGGTGTGCAGTATGAATGACAGAACTACTATAGGAATATCTGACATTTAAAAAAATATTCCTACATTATGTATGTAACTGTAAAATTAGGTTGCATTCTTCATGTCTTATACAATCATTTTGTTGGAAATTAGTTGGTGTTCCAGGTTGTCATTAATCTCTAGCTAAATTAAAATAAATTCATGTCATATGTATGCATTTGTATATGTAACCCTCTATATTATAAGAAATAATAAAATTCAAAATGATTGCAAATGCATTAATTACAATTGTAAAATAAGGTATCTAACAGTATTTTTAATATATATTTGCATTTCACGTGAAAAAACGTCTTTTACGCAAAATCTCCCCCTTAGCCAAGTCGGTAAGGGGGAGATTCTCCCACATAGCAGCTTTTAAGGTTAACAGGTATGCTATAATAGATGTTAAAAAGCCCTTTAGAAGCCTAATCTGATTAAATTAAATTGATTTGATGAAGATACCAGCATATAAAACTTATATGCATGTTTTTTTAACACAAAACTGTAAGTACATGTACATTCAATAAACAATGCAGGCAATTGTTAAATACAAATGTGATGAAATTCAATTAAAAACAACAAATAACAAAAATCTAACTTATACAGTCATTACATGAACTTGTAAACAACTTTTATCCCACTTTCAAAAGACTTATTTATTTATGGAATGTTCATCATTTTATATGATACTTATCAATAAGAGTTAGTACTTTGTATTCTCTGTTGATATTTGTCACTCTCCATTCATCTGCACATTCTTTAAATCTTGGGTAGTCATTTTCTGGTTGGAATGCTTGCCACCCATCTTCTAAAGGTTCAAACATGGCTCGATAGAAAAAGGGATATTTCAAGGTCACATCATCTAAAAAATAATAATTTCATATGGTAAAAATTCTTTTGCTAATAAAATAACTATCATATTAAGTTGATTCCACTGTATTTTATTTAATTGTCCTGTTGCAAACATAATGTTAAGTCCATGCAAGATTTTTTTATACATAAAATCTGCAAAACTAAGCAACAAAGAATATTTTAAAATTTTTATTCAAGAACTTCTTCAAAATTTAAGTTGAAATCAAGTATTTTTTTTTGTATTAGCATTGTCATTAAAGTATAATAGGCTGGCCAGTAGGCCTCATTAATTTCATTTTATTCGAACAGTATATTTTTTTCTCCTTCTGATTTAATACATATACATGTGTAGCTCGTGATCACAATAGTGTTTCCAAAAATTTTTTTTACATAAATTGTAAGACTTACAGTGTAGTTTAAAATTTTGAGACACAGAATAAAAAATAAATTCACAGTAAATCTTAGGTCAAAATGTGTAATTCAAAATGACACTTACCAATATTTGAGAGTTGTTCAATGGAAGAGGCTACACTGTTCATAGCCTCCACAGTTTCAAATTCCAGTGATAACAGCTTGAAGTCTTTACATTTGAGGATGATGGAGAATTTACCATTGGATTGGATCAGTTTTCTCTCCACTGCATCCACAGCACTATGCAAAAGCTGTAGAAGAAAATCATAACAACTATCAGAGATGATTGTGTTAATACAGAAACCATTGGCAAAATGGTCTGGGTTAAGTTGACATCATGCAAATAATAATGTTTGGAAATAAACAGATATATGTAAATCACTTGCAATTTTTTTTCTTCTTTAAACTGAGTAAAAATAATGTAAAATGTCAATACTTTAATGGTAAGGTTGCAGAAAATCACATATCAAATATTAATATAATAATGAATCATTCAATGAATATCATGAGGTGACAATTACAGTCGGGGCATGATCAAGTCTATCATAAAGCAAATTATTAGATTTCATCACGCCCCAACCAAAATGATCACCTCACTCATATAGATATTATTCAAAGAATGACTTCTTATTCTGTAAATACACACTTGTTCTTGCTGTTCATTTGAGTTTATATGACTTGCTCGGACAAAATACAATATTAATGTGTTGTGGTAATGTGTTGAGTAGGTAACATTTCAAACGGAGCATCACCCTATCAGGTATCAATAAATATTCATACCCATAATTCCTCATGGTTTTCCTTTTGTCTGGTGGAAAATATCATGTGGTGGCCTGTGATGCAGAGGGTCCCATTGTCAGGCACTTTGAATGGTCTGTAGAGGGTAACATTGTCTACCATAGGAGTGGTGATGAACTCGGCAAACTCCATTTTGAGACCACACCACGGAGTAAATATTCAATTATTATAATAAACTCAGCTTCTCAGAATTTGCATGACATATGCAGTTTATCCCTATAAAATTGAAATGTAAGATTGAAATAATGAAATATACATTTTCATTGTGAACTAACACATTATATGTACTTCAGTATTTGAAAACAATTTTGTGAGAAATTCATTCAAAATAAAAAGGCACCAAAAAGTGGGTAGCACAGGCAGAATGGATATATAGTATGTGTTACATGTATATAGTTATGATACATAGATGCACATGTATGTCTCGATCAAATCCTGAAAAAGTTTTTTCTGCATATAATTATGATACATAGATGCACATGTATGTCTCGATCAAAGCGAGAAAAAGTTTTTTTGCATATAATTATGATACATATAGTCTGTCCCAAGTTATTGCTTCCATTGCTTTTTGATGATTTTTAATAAAATTACACATACCTGTGAAAGAAATACAGTTGAAATCGTTAAAAGGGAATATATCCAAAATATCTTCATTGAACAATTACCCCTTTCCACTCAGAAAAATTCACAGAAACGAAAACAGATTCCTTACATAGATTTATAATGGGGAATGTTTACATCTTTTCTCCATTCGGAATACACTCGGAATACATCGCTTAATATTTTAACGTTATCATCCGGGCTTATTAATGGCTGTTGCAATGCAAAATCTCCGTAGACTTTCAATTTCGGGATGTGTATTGAAACCTGAAGCGTTTCAAAACAGATAATCTGGACATTTTTTATATTAGTGGATGAACCTAGTCTGAGCACAAAGGTATTTACTATTATTGAAATATCAAGCAAAAAGTGGTGGAAGCAAAAACTCGGGACAGAGTATAGATGCACATGCATGTATGTCTCAATCAATTCCAGAAAAAGACTTTCAGTACAACAGTTCTGTAACCAAATACAGTGCTATGAATCAGAATGTCTATTAATATGGCTCATACGCCTGTGGACCTACATTAATATTTAGATACACAGAGAAATGAAAATCTCTGAGAACAATGGATGTATACATGCAGTCATATATGGGCTCTTGGACTGTATGATAGCACACAGGCGCTTGTGTAGTAAGAAAAAAAAACATAGTTAAAACAAGAGGTACCTCGGAGAAAAAAAAAACACTTTTCATCCAAGGTACCTACTTTTTTTAATAACTGTATGCCTTTTTTCTACACATGCAAGCTCCTGTGGATTATCATAGAGATGTGCACCGACAAGATTAATCGTGCGAGCCAGAATACTAAATTGACAACGATGTTTTAATCATTGTGTGTTATAAGCAATCTTCTGGTGTTTCTCATATAATACAAAATTCTATTTCATTGTGATTGTTTGTAAACAAACCTCTAAACTGCTCTCTCTTCATGAAGTTCATAAATTAGTGTATACCGGAAGTAGCAGACACCTGCTTTGCAGAAAATGGCTTAGCATAACAGCATGAAATGATAAAATATTTTGTTACCGTTGAAATTGATTGGAAAATTAAATTCACTAAAACTTGATCATTGTTTCTTGTAGCTGGGAATGTTTTTAGAAAGATATAAAATTGCTTGTCATACCGGCTTATTTACTGCCGATCATCGCATATTTTGAAGATGGCGGATTACGACGGTAAACAATTTGGTTACTACCGAAATTATTTCACAAATGTCGAATAATCTGTTGAGATAACTCTTTTATTCTAAATGACAAGATTGGGAAATTGTAATCTATCTATTTTTATCTTTGGTCGTCGGCTGTAAGATATGAAACAAAGTTAATATTTTATTTGAATTTATTTACACAAATTAATGTCATACTGCAGTAATGATATAATGTTTTTCGGGGTGTGATCAACAAACTGATAGATATATAGATCTATAGTCGATTTTATCCATTGCTTCTCTCTCTCTCTCTCTCTCTCTCTCTCTCTCTCTCTCTCTCTCTCTCTCTCTCTCTCTCTCTCTCTCTCTCTCTCTCCTTACATAAATATAAATGACTGAATTGATGTATAGTTGATATTTTGCCTCTTGTATACTGGTAGCGGGTACATAGAAAAGGAAACCTTTAGATTCATTCCTGTAAGAAAATAAATAATGATATCGAAATTCTGCGTATACCGTTAGGTATACCTACATGGTTTTTTATTTACTTAAAGTAAAGATTGCCTCTATAATTTGCACTAGATGTAAAAAATATGAATATTGATCATCCTATCCATTCGTGATATGACAATTAAGCTTTAATTGCTTCACTTTATTTTATTGCTTATTTTATTACATGAATTATATTGCTCAATTATTATAAATAATTAATTTAAAAGTACATCATCATTTCCTCTTGAATTTATTTGATGTTTATTACAATTCATTGAGTGCAACGTGATTCAGAGGTAGTTTTAAATGCCTAGGGAATGCATGCATTGAACACATCATGCACACAATGTTATAAATCTTAATTTGAAATTTACTTTCAAAATCTATTTTATAGCTTTTATAAAACCATTAATAAATGTTTAGTCACTAATTTTCCTATGGTAACCCTATCATGTCAAACAGGTATAGTCATGTTTAGAATATTTTCCCTTAATTTATAATAGTGTAGTATGCAAACATCTGTTTTATATGTATTAATAGGATGGAAATATGTCAATTTTACTCTGACTCACTATAGTTTGAAGGTGATTTAAATGTGTAAAATAAAGTTTTATCAGAATATGTATATAGAGAATACAGCTCCTCAATTTATCACATGTCCTATGCAGTAAAACATTTTAATGCTTGTGTACATATTTTTTTACTGGGCCACTGAAAGATGATTGTTAAGACATTTATTCCATATGGTGTTGGGTTTGGACAAAAACAAGATTCCTGATAAGTAACTCATTAATCCGGGGGCAATACCTTTAAATAAGAAATCTGTTTTATTTGATCATCATGAATGTTTGATCTACCTGAGCACTAGCTATTTAAATGCTGGCAGGATATTGACGCTTTACTTCTTAGTTTTGTCCTAAATATTTTTCACTATGTACCTTTTAACGTTGTAATATATAGGGTGCCTCAACTAGCCAAAAAAAAAAAAAATGATATATGGCTGAACAAATATATGTTCTTAAAGAAATAGGTGCTTACATATCATTCGATGTCAGGAAACTAAAAGTTTTGACATTTTGGATTGATCTTTGTTGTTAGAAACCTTATCAATATTTTTTATTCACCAAGGCATTGAAATTATTAGTTTAAGTTTACTCATAAGAACTGTATGTAATTCAAAAACCCATTGAGAGTCTGTTGATCTTTACCTCAATAACCATGTAGACCTAAGAGCCATAAGATAAAACAGTTTGTTAGCTTTAAAAGTTTGTTTAAGCTTCAGTCTTTTAATATTTTAGAAGTTGTTCTCAATTAACTTAGTATTAGGATTATTGATATTATTATGACCAGTGCATTTTTGTTCTTACATATGAATCAATCAAAATTACATTACTAAGATAAATATCCAAAAAAGTTGCTGGATCTATACATTTCAGGCCTCAAAACATTTCATTCCAAAATAAATTAAATACCAAAAAACAAATTATTATAGTAAGTTATATTTCCCCACTGTTTCCATTGTATTTATTCTGTTATATAATTGTCAAACATTTGTTGAAAAAATTATATAATCATCTTGATTATCCATGTTATTAAATTTTTAACTTTCAGCTAATCGAAACGTAGCCCGGAAACCATGCAGGCAATGTGGACGACAGTTTGTTCCAGAATCTCTGGTAACTGGACTTTCTTGAAAATTGATGTTTATAAAGTATTTCACAAAATATTTGATGTATTGTTTGCACAGAAACCTGTAATTTAAACATATATCATTCTGTAGAACATATCTGTGAGAATATATAGGTTCTTAAATTTTTCCGCCGGAAAGATGATCCTCAATCTTATTAGCACAAAACTTGCTATGTACATGTATGTTACAATTAAACACAGGCACAGCAAAAGCCAAGTCAGATTTATTCACAGTTCTGATCTTAAAACATTTGAAAAAAAAATTTGGATGTACGTAACAAAATATGACAATAACAAATAAGGACTTGATTCACACCAGTCATTTTTTTGTTTTTAAAAACTACAATACATGTATAACATAATTAAATTTTTTTTTATAATGTTTATTTTTTTTTTTTTTTGCAGGCAAAACATGAACCTTCTTGTATAAAAGCTGCAAACAAGAAGAGGAAGGTCTTTGACTCGGCCAAGCAGAGATCTGAAGGCACTGAAGTCAACTACAGACAAATTAAACAGGCCCAGAAAAAGGTGAATGACTGCATGGGCATATCAAAGTTATTAAATAACATTTATTTTTAAAAATCAAAACTACCGCTAAATGTTATAGACTTTCCCAGTACAAGTTTATTTTAAGCATAAACATGAGTGAATATAAATATGTGTTAGTATTTTTTCCACTCAACTTAATTGTATTTTACAGGCCACACAAATATAGCCATTAGTATTGATAATTGGTGCAAATTTAAGATATTGTGCTGTAGACTACTAGCTTCTAGGGGAATAGGAAAGCCATGAGCATTTGAAAATTCTAGTGCAGCCAGGAAATAAGGATTTTTATGTAGAATGTGTTGTTTCGCGTGTTGCTGTCTTTTAAATGATGTGGATGCGTATGTTCGTATCTGCGTAAAGGTATCATTACAGGAAGTTAAAGCCCCAAAAAGTAATTGGCGTGCAAAGCATGAGGATTTCATCAACACTGTCCGAGCTGCCAGGGGAGTCAGTATTGCCATGCAGCGAGGGGAACCTCTGCCTCCACCCCCACCCCCTTCCATTAATCCAGGTAAAAGAGATATAGAGTTTAATGTTTATTTTTACAGGGACATTGCATGACTGTTATTCTGTCTTGAAATCTGTATGAACCAGCAATTTAATTAAAATTAGACTTGTAATTCCGCTCCTCTTTGATACGCTATACAAGTATACTTGTATAGCGTATTGTAGAGGAGCGGAATAAAAAGTCTAATTTTAATTAGATTGTATGAACCAGATTGCATGATTTTGGAACCAATCAACATATTCTTGGTTGTATCTTTAATACAGACTATGTGCAATGCCCGTACTGTGCCCGTCGTTTCAATGAGAAAGCTGCTGAGCGCCACATAAACTTCTGTAAAACTCAACAACAGAGGATCCCCAATAAGCCTAAAGTAGATCCCCGTGCTGCCGCTAAACAGAATGTTAGAACACAGGTATGTACTAGCTGAGCCGATCAAATAGTAGCCAACATGCTACAACATTAATTTTTTTTTTAATGTAAAAAAAATTAAATTCAGGAAGACTGTGCTTTAAGTCATATGTTTCATAAACTTGCTGTTTCAAAGAAGGACTTCTAGCTGAGAGTAAAAATCTACATGTTGATGACAAAATTACTATTTAATCATCAATTACTTAATGACACAGGAAAAATATACTTTAGTCATTGATATGGAAATTATGAAAATTTTCATTGTATATGCAGGGGGTTATTTTGATAGGTTTGATAGGTTTGACTTTGCTGATAAAAGTTAATTTTTGCTGAAGTTAAATATGGTGGCTCCTTTTAATTAATACCAAAATGCCATTGCATGGTTAAGCTTGTCTATACTTAAATAGACTTCTGGACAATTTTCATCTTGCCAAAATTACAAGCTTTTTGTTATATGTACCTGTTGATCTCTGAAATGTACAAAGTTTACTTCTGTCAAATAAACATTACATGATTTCATGTAATATATAGTATCAAAATTGGTTTTAAGAATAAATGAAAAATAATTAAGAGTTACTGCCCTTTGTACAGACTTCTTAATACTATATAACTGTGTATGGATATGACCTATTAAATAAAGAATATAATTCAAGAATCAAACTTAATTGAGAACTTTGGGTGGCACAGGACCCTTAATTTGAGGTTATCAATGTGAATGAAAGTACACATATGTATCATATTTAAAATATAATCTATGTTTTAAAATTTAATTCTTTTTAGCTGTACAATATTTGACAAAAAAGGCATTTGAAAAAATCTTATAAATGCATTTTTCAAAATTTTCTCTTGAAGTACCAGCCTCCAAAACCAAAAACCAAAACAGAGAGTTCCCCAGGGTATGGGGGAGCGGGCACTAGGGGGAGCCCAGCGACCCAAGCAGGGAGAGGTGCAGGTAAGAAAAGTTTACTCTAATAAAATATAGAGATGTTTGCATGCTAACTGCTTGATGCATATACAATAACCTTACATATATATGATGTAGCTTTTATTGACTCAAATCTGCAAAGATGTATAATATCTCAATCTTGAATTTTTCTTTGTATGCATATTACTGGACTTTTTTTGAATGTTAAGTCTGATACTGAATGAAACACTGTAATACTAGCATAATTATGTTGTTAGAAGCCTATTTCATATGAGGTCTGTTTTTAATGATTATATTAATATTTTATGTCAATTTGATATGATACATACACCAAATTAGCCTTTCTTACAACTGAAGATTTTGATTTAAAATGATCAACCTAAAGTTTATTTATCTATAGTTTGAGATGCATAATTTCAACAATGCAAGTTTAATCGTATGATTTTGTGCAAATATATTACAAATTATAATTATACATTAACTTTTCTCTTGACGTAAAAAATATTACAAATATACAATAATATACAAATCTAAAGTCAAAATTAATTAACATTGTTCTTTGTGAGCTTTTTTAAAGGCTTTGTGAAGGGAGCTTGAAAGTATTTGGTATTTTGTTACGTTGATCTTCTCAGATTTCTGAGACCAATGCAGTATTTTTACTCATATAGATGCTTACTACCACTTTAATCGTTTTTGTAACTTTAGGACATAAAAAAACCACTAAATTGCCAGCAAAAGACCCTGCTCCTAAGTCTTCTTCCTGTAATATCTTATGACAAGGTATCTGCTGCGAAGGCTAGCTATCTGTGTGCTGTTATATTTCTCTGTGTATCGTTGGTTTATATACGTAAAAAGCTATGCTCCTCTGTATGTAGCTTCAAATGGCTTTTCTCATTAATTTTCAAATAATATACCGTTAGTAGTGCAATTAATTGTCATATAACACAATATTTATATGAAAACTAACTACTAATTTGTAGTCCAGACATTTTGCTTCTTAATTTGTAAACATAATATGATAAATACATGTATGTATTGTATATTAAAACCATTATAGTCATGCTATACTGATTGATTTACTATCAACTGACCCCTTTTCTATTTTTAACAATTAAGTCAAATTTATGCTATACATAAATTAATTGTTGTTATATCATTCAATAATGGAAAATAGCATTATGATAATAAGGATTTATCTGAGAAAGATTTCTTTATGGAGAGAAATGTTAATGAACTGTAAATTGTTAATTGTTAATTTCAATTGTATCCAATATGCATGGAAGAGTGGTCTTGAAATTATCCAATTTTTAAAAAAAAATTCATTATTTTTAAAATAACCCCCCCCCCCCCCAATCTGCTCACTTAATTATAGAGTTGATAACTGTTCATCACTTAATTGATCAACCAATTTCCATTTGAAAATTTCTGAGGTTTTGTTTCCCTTTTCTGAAGTATGTTTTAGTTCGATCTGTAAAACTTTTCCTGTAATTTACAAAATCTCCTCTTCTCCTTAAAGAGGATGAACTTTGTGTTTTGTTTTAGATATGTCAAATTAAAGGTACAGTTACTAAAAACTGCAGAGATTATGAAGTACTACTGAACCAACAAAATCAATTAATAATATATATATTAAAATATAACTTTTAATATGTTGCTTTATACAAAAAAATTAGGTTTTTTTTAATAAAAAAATCCATTCATCGAAACATACATTGTATATATTAGGCAGTATAATAAGCATGAAATTAAAATTTTTACTTTCATGAATTTCAATCTTTAACCAAAGAAATGTTATTCAAGACAAATTTTTACATACAGTAATCTAAATTACTCCCTTTTTAAACTTGTTCTTTTTTCAAAATATTAAGGAGATTCTTTGATGAGGTTTCATAATCCTGATGGCACTTACTAAATGTATTAACACATGTATTCTTACTGTATCTCTGAATGTTTTTTGGTAAATTGTAGTTGCATGTACACAAATGTACGCAAATGAACATGTGAATTATTGTTTGTATTTATTTAATAAATCATTTAACAAGAATTTATCAAAAGACTGCCAAACAATTTAAACCCTAAATCCCTACAAATCGTTAGCATTCATGCGGCTAATAAATCAAGTTTTACAATTATAAGCTTAATTAATGATGCATTGAAAAAACTTATTGGTTCATATACATTATATGAGAAACTATTAACAATATTTCTAAGACATTTTTGATGATGTATTTCCGTTAGAATTGTGACAAAAGTCATGAAAGATAAGGTCTGATAACAAGCTTTTGTTCCACTTAAGAAAAAGTATCCGTGGCCTAGATTTGAGCTCATTTCCTCCACAATTTTAGCTTGCATAATGGCTTTATAATGACCTTGATCAAATCCAGCTTTAAGTTCTACTAGTTCAGCGCATTGATTGGAACTGCTTTGATCTCAGACTGCAAATTGAATTATAGCTTTCGATAAAATGGACATTTATACTGGAAGACAGTTATTTATACCGGTATATGTATAAAAAAAATAAATCATTCACACCCATCTAAGAATTACTATAAAACTTTTCATTTAGACGGAATGGAGTTGCCCAAAATGGAATTTTGGGATTTCCATTTTCCTGTTAATTAAGTGAACGTAACTGCTTCTTGTGAAGGTGTGCCATACATCAATCACTATTATATACACTGTATTGTGGGTTATTTTGGCATGACATTGTGTGGAGTCTAGTGGTGTTTAGAAGTAAGAGTATGGTTCCATTTTTTCTATGTTTGCTTTTATACATTTTGAAAAAATCTTGAATTTCTGGCTTGCAGGTTTTTTGATAATCATCAAACTGCATGTCCTCCAAAACATGACATTGTTAATATGTTCATTGCTGATATTAAAGACATATTATCTGATTTAGAGGACAGACAGTTGAAGACATATTCTCCAATTTTGAGGACAGTTAGGCCTAGTTGTTTATATAAATTGTGGTTATAAGTATTCAGTGTTTAAGTGTTTGGAGTTTAAAAATATTACAATCTTTGCAGAGCTAGAAATGCATCTATGGGGCTAAGGTATTTAATTATTTCTGAGAAGACTAAAAATATGTTGATGATGATTATATTTTAATTATGACGGAATATTGATTCGAGAAAAGAGAATGAGCAGACCACTGTTTCTGTATTAAAGAAAGCTTTTACCTTTACTAGAATATATCATTGTACATTGTAAGTTTATGCTGAAATGCATTAGGTTAATGATTCATTAAGCAATTTTCTTAGATTTAAAGATATATTATATTCCTTGATAATTGAACTCTGTGTACAAGCTAATTGTAATTACATTATCAATTACGCAGAAGGGCTTTAGTTAGCAAATAATTAAAGCCTTTCTTAAAAAAAAAAAACCCATCTGCATATTGGGTGATAAAACTTGATTATGGGTGCGAAATTGGAAACCAATTGATTTTAAAAGCTATAGTTACATGTATTGTTTCACGGAATGTTATGTGTCACTTTAAATGTTTTAAATGAGAGAAGGAATCTTAGCTTTTATTTGATTTATCAACCTTTTTATGTATAAATTGGTTGCTTAACAATACTGAAAATAGTTGATGATACCAGAATATCTTGTTAAACAGTAGGAATCATTTTAAGTTGGTGCCAACTTAGGTTCATTTATATTCTTGTTACAAATGCACTCTAAGAAATCTTTTTAGTTACCTTAGGCTAGTATTTTGATAAGAGTTTAGTAGAATGTCTGTCAATTTGTGAAGTAATCCCCTTGGATTTGTCAATAGAACACCACCTGAGTCTCTCAGATTGCCGTTTATTAATTAATCAGTTGATGGTATTAATGCTGGATTTTTATCTTAAATTTAATTATTTTTTCTAGAAACTCTTTCTACCAATTTATTGGTAACTAAATATATCCATATTTTGCTACAGTAACTAATTGGTGAAAGAAAAAAAATTTGCAAATACCAGGCCTTGTGATCTTTAATAAACTCTTTGAATACTTTTATTCAATTAATTTGCTTCCCTGAAATGTTCTTCTTCCCATTTCTGCATTAGCTCAACAATTATTTACACGTACCCTACATTAACTTTTTTAGGATATAGATCATTGGCTTACATTTATATATACATGTAATATACATCATGTAAGAGCATTCCAATCTCTTAAAATGTCTTTAACCATTCACTTTGCAATCATCACTCAGTCTTCTAATTTTGTTTCCTTTTTAGCTCACCTTTGCCAAAGACTCAGTTTTTCTATGAATTTTAAAACATATTTCTACTAACTGCAGGTTTCATTGCTGTTTTGGTGCATTAACTTTTCACATATTTACATACCGGTATATTTTTTTCTCTTGAACATTTTGCCAATTTAAAACAAACCAGACACAACGCACCAGTCACTGAATTGTAAAATTATCATAGAGAAAAGCATGAAAGAATTTCAATCCCAACTTATTCTGTAGTATTAAGAGACCTTAATCTCAGCGAGATTCGTCAAAACTGAAAAATTTTGACGGACGTCTCTTCCAAATCTCAGACCTGTGCCACACAAAGTTATTCGGGAAAATTTGCCCCAACTAAATATCAAAGAAACCCTTTTCTTTAGTTCTGTAACAGCATTGGTTGTTCATTTAGCATTCCTTTGAGGCTTTTACCAGTTGTGTCATTCACTCTCACACTCCATTGGTTGAACATTTATTTTGTTTGGCATCTGTTTAGCCTCTCTCAATTTGTCCAGCATTTGTTCACTGATAGGAATAATTGAAAGTTTCAGGATCTTTATTGGAATTTTACAGCATACAACTTCTTTCAGTTAGGTGCTTCCCCTGGTGACAGTTGGTCTTTTTGGGTTCCTTGTTTGATGACTGAAGCTAGTACTTAAAAATAGAATTATATAAGGAGAGAACAGGAAACTCTTATTAGAAACATCTTTCTTAGTGTTTCTGCAAACTTGATGAAAAGTATTGATTTGATGCAAGACAATTCTAGGCTTAATCCTATATATTATGCACTAAATCCACGGAAGCATTATCAGAATTGAAAATGAATATCTATTTATTGTGATTAACTACCATTGAAATGCATCTATAGTAGTAAAATGAAAATTTAACATTAATCATTTGTTTTTCAAGTGAACTCGTAATGTACCGGCTACATGTGTCTTTCTACATGTATTAATATGGCAATACCTTTTTGTTCTTTCTCAGGAATGGGTGGAACTCCTCAAAGCGTGAGTGGCCGACAGCCCAACTCCTACGCCAGGGGGCGTTCTACCGCCACAACCAGTACCCACCAGGTGAGTTATTTAGTAAATACCAAGTTAATAAATTACTTAACTGTTTTCTTACCGTTTTCAGTCCTTCAAATGATGAGTTTATCTCTAGTTAGTTGTTTCATAGATATATGTTATAATTCTATTTTAGTTATTAAAGGGCTGTTCTGTTTTATTTGTCATTTTCACCATCTCTTTGCTAAAATATGCTTTACTGTATGATTTTGCACATTATGTTTATTTCTTTTTGCAATGGATATGTACTCTTTCAATGTTGTTTTGTTAATTATCACAAGGTGTTGGTGCACAACCAATTTAAAATGTGAAGGCACACTGGATTTTGGGTAGTTTTGTTGAGGTGATGGTCAAATTTCTAATAATAATGCAATTCCATTCTTTCCATAATTTAACATGTAGATTATGGTACATTAAACTTATTATGAAATGTTTAAACCAGACCTCCCAAACAGATTGATTACATAGGTAGCAAAGGTTTCCTTTTAATTCGTGGTGCATTCAAAGACCTGCCATAAAAACATTGATTAGAGGCATTGAATTAGTACTTGAAATGTTAAGTAAATTCCGTAGCCACAAACTTTGTATACTATAGTAATGTCCAAAGTTTTATTATTACGAGGGTTGTCCCAAAAAATGTAGACAGGACACATAATTTATAATCTGTCCACTGCAATTTCATTAGACTTCTATGTTTTCTTCAATGACCCTTTGGCAAACAATGCTGAAAAGTTCAAATTTGTACTTAATTAATTTCTCGAGAAAATGAATAATTAGTAACAACAAGTTTTGTCAGGCGGCGCAATGTGCGACGTCGAAAATTTCCAGTTTTACGTTGTTGCTAAACCCACAACATCGATCACGATAACATTTACGTTTTATTTCCGAATGTTTTAGAAAAAATATTATCTTTGAACATGTACTCTGCGTGCACATTCAATATATATTTCTAGTTTTGTTTTGTTTTTTAATATTTTCTACGTACAAACGATCTGTCGGTTCCAAACTTGCCTTGTTTTACTTGTTGTCTAACGTCCGTCTTACCGAAATGTCTCGTTAAACATTTTGACGTCCATTTATTTCGTTCGAGGTTTCTTTTTTACACTTATTGTCATCATACTTGTTCAAATATTTTCAATGTTGTTTAACTACTTATTCACAAAACGCATTTCTCATCGACTTTGTTAATTTCATTTACTTCCAAAGCCGCTTAGGATTTATTTCATTGTCTTTACAAAATTGTATCAGTTACTGCTGCGCCGCCTTAAACGCTGACAACGTCATTTTATGACGAGTTAACTTTTCAACTTGTCACAAAACGTGCTATAAAATATTTAAAAGTTTTGTTATGGCCAAAAAATTTTCTGAGTAAATAATAGAATTATAATGAAATATCAGTGTATGTTTTATTTGAATTTTTTCATTCGAAAAGTACTTTTCCGCCCAATTTTCAATTCATTATGTTGATTTTAACTTTTTGTTTTTGACATTGCGCCGCATGTCGAATTTCTTATCTAACATGCTTGCATTTCACTAATTTAATCTCAAACAATATTCGATTTTAAAACATTATTTGAATGGAAATTTCTTGAACCCTTTGTGGCACAAATTTCATTTTCCTTTGTCTTCGATTAACCGAATAACGCTACTTGTCTACGCTATTTTGGGACAACCCTCGTACATCTATATCTTTCATCAGAAACTAGAGGGACATTGATACATATACAGATTTTAACATTAATGATTTCCAAATAAGTTTTAGGCGGTGTTATTAAATCCGTAAACAAGTCTGCAGACAAAGGAGATGCCTTTCAAACATCTTTATTTAGAAATAAAGGTTGGCTGGTTTTTAACCGGCATTATATTCATTAGTGAAAGGTTAGTGAAACACATCACAGAGATTTATCTTACAGCAAACCACTCCGAGAATAGAGCAATATATTTCGTGGAATAGTTCATCCACTCACAAACAGGAGACAGAAAGTCAAGCAGCTCTTTTCCCAAAAGCTGTCAAATTCTCCGCCTCATTGCCTCCCAAATATCCCAACAAAGGAGAAGAGATAATTAATCATGTTAAAAATCCAGATGAACAGTCTGCAGGTCCTGCAATAAATGATAGTTCTGATGTCGTCTGGGCTAAGCCGATTGTTCATAAACGGATGTTACAGCCATTACGAAATGGACAAGATTTGGTAATTTGCAGGCCAAAGCATGATGTCTTTTCTCTAATTAGGCTTTATAATAATAAAGTGTTTCTACTACCGTTAACAATCTGAAATAAGGATTCTAATTATTTTAGTCAATTTATTTAGGCCCTAAAAATGATCATGGGCTAATGATTTATTGGTTTGCATGGCTTTACCAATCACTACATGACCTTCTGTATGCGTGCATTTGCTAACTTGTCTAGTAATTAATAGAATGCATTACTGATAATCATGATCAGATTTCGATAGTGTTATGAATTAACTGAGTGAATTTTGTACATAAATAATGTTGAATTTTGATTATACTAACCTATTTTACAAGATAAATAAACCCATATCGCATAGACCAACATGTTTTGCAATGATACTGCATCCGTTCATTGACGTTTATATTGAACATGTCGAAAATATTTAACCTTTCTTTACATTTGATACTTAAGGTTAGCAGAGAAAAAATCCTTAACCAGTGTAAAAAGATGTTCATGACCCTCTTAACTTAAATCATTGCTACCCAAATATAGTTCTTTTTTATAATTTGCTCGACATTTTGTAGTTTTAACATCCTTAAAATATAGTCATATGTTGGGTTAATGCTATCTACCATTATTGCGATACACCCAGAAGCGATATTCTTGTCTCAGTTTTCATGGTGTAAACATTACCAGAAGGCATAGTGAGTATCACGAAAGATCAAGTAAGATCAGAAATGTACATACTAGTATTGCCAAAAAGAGGGATGGGATAACATTAATGCTACGAAAGGAAACTCACCAGTTCAAGGATATTTATGTGCATTGGAAACGAGAATTGGATTCTTATTCTATTAAGCGGCTTATGTAGAGAACCTATACGACATTAAGGGAAGATTCATTAATTATATCTTACCTTTAAGCAGGGAATCTGACTTTGGTATTTTTAGTGGCATTTACCGGATTTCGATGAAAAAAAGTAATTGAAATATGGCTGAATGAAAGCATAGCGATTCCTTGAAGACCCCGGAGTGTCTTTCGACTTCAGTACCATTGACTTCACTCAGAAGCCTCAGATAAATGTCTGTAATAAAAATCATGCATGTACGTCTGCTGTGATACTGAACACTTTATCAAAGTGGGCAGGGAGTCTCTGGCTTACATGAGTTAAAAGATTAATTGTTATATCACTCCAATCGGATGTAGAGTTCTAAAGCTCCAGAGGACATGAGAATGAAAAATTATCATTTTCCATTTGTTGCCCTTTTTGATTTTGTTCTAGCTATTTTTACATTTTTATCTAAAAGACAATTTAAGGGACTTTAATATATTCAAACTGCTTTATTGGATTGATGGTGACAAATCGTATATAAATTAAAAGCGAAAACATATTTTACATTTCTTACGAACTTATTCTAATGACAAACAGTCACAGTGAACTCTGTCTATTAAAAAAAAAAATTGTTGAAAGGAATTAAAAAATCCAATGATTCGCCTATTTACACCAGCAGAATCAATCTCTTTCAAAGTTCAAATATTCAAAGTAAATAAAAAGAATTCTTTATGGGTATACAAAAAAACCCAAAATGCATTATGGGATGTTTAGGAAAGAAAATCGTTTGTTTTTGCATGTATTCCAAATGTTTACTCGTGAATGGTTAACAAAATGTGTTGTTAAATTCTGAGTAAGATGATTTAACAAAGATTAACTACGCTTGTACCAACTAATGCATTTCTTTGTTATTTTGCTACAAACTGACCTAAGACATTTGTTCGTAACTTAATAATGAAAGCACACCAAGAGCTACAGTTGTTTTCTAATTGAATTTGATTTTGTGGATATTATAGGGGAATTTATGAGATAATTATAAGGAAATGGTCTTGTATGCTATTTGTATAGCTTATCACATTTTCATTTAATGGAAGAAGCACGTTTGGTTTGTTATTGCAAACACTGTGACGTCACTTCGTACTTTAATGATTATGTATTTAGGGCAGTGACTATGGCGATGATTCGTTGTTTGATGGAAATGGGCGTGCCCTTCGAACCGGTCGAGATGGCCGGGCCTATCAAGAGGCCCGGCGGGAAATACATTCTGCGGGCATTAAAAGCACGTCAAATAGTCGCCTCATGAGGTACCTCTTCCTTCCACGTCACTCTGATTTTACCACCGTTTGTGTTAACGTTTCCAAATTTACGTCATTGTTGTTGCTGTTGTTCTCGCTCAAGTTTACGTCTGCATGTAACTCCATTTCATTGTATTTGGTTTTTTTAATATCACCTGTCATTGTTACATTTAGTTTTCCTATTTTGTTTTATAAGACGCCACAAATCTGCGTAAGTAAAATGCATGGGTATATATGTGACCAGTTCAGTTGCATGGATATTTGTTTTGATTAGTAGAATTAACATGGAAAATATATGTACATTAATTGATATAATTAAAAATCCATTGTCTTAATAAAGAGACTTTGGGCAATAAAAGTTGATATATTTTTATTTTGTATCTTCTTTCCTTCTGAAAAAACTTTGAATTTGCACCTCGACTTACTTTATCAAAGACCCTTTTTTTTTTTTTAGAAAAAAAACCCAACAGTTTATTTGAATCAAAATAGATGCATTAAGACAATGTGTATAAATTAGGACCATATTCTTCATACAGGCTTTTAGCGCGAACAGTTTACTTAAACAAGAAAAAGCGGTAAATTGTTAAAGTGCAACCTTCTCAAAAAGCTGAGAAAATGGCGCTGCTAGTTTTCTTGCGATAGCCAGCAGATGTTGTTTAAGGTTATGATCTATGAAGTAATTTTTTATCATTGTTTGATCTTACTTTTTATGTTTTTGTTCAATACAATAACAGTAAATTCAGTTACATTTGTTGTCTACTCGTTTATTTATAACGAGTTAATTAAATCGAAATTGTCGAAAATACAATAAAAAAAGAAGAAAATTCAAAACTTGCCAATGGGCAATGTCTGCTATACTTAAAGAAATATGTTTGAATTCTCTATAGAGTAATTGTGTATGAATTCGTCTTTATTAACTTTTGCAACACATTTTATTGTCAAGTTAGTCCAATTTTTTGTATCTTTTACACGGGAGCATGATCTTAAAATCTTCTTTGTATTTTTCTTATTTTGTTCCCCCTTATATAACTGCAATTACGCATTCCAATATTTATCCCAACCAGTCAACATGTCTAGTCCCATATATTTGTGATTGAAATTAAGGGAAGAGAAATGATTGAAATTGCAGCATGATGATCCCGGCCGTAATCGCTTTCTTATTTATAAATGTCGTACTAAGCAAGTAAACTGATTACAAGACACAAAGCCGTGTCTCTAATTCTGTATACCAAGTTGGAATGACTTAGAATAATGGGTTTTACTAACATTGAGTAAGGAAACAGATGCATTTGTGTTAACTGATAAAGTCTGCTCAATATATACTTCGTGGCTTCTAATGGATTAACTATAATTAATGAAAGTGGGGAATCTGTGGAAGGAAATTTTTATTAATGTAGGTACACTTATTACCAATTGATTTTGGTTTTGTTAACTAATTTTCATACTCAACAATAAAACCACATAAGTTTTGCTCATTAATATTTGATGACTGTTTTGCCAAAATGATGATTGCATTTCATATTCATTTTCTTTGTGTATAATGCCTTGTATTTATTCAATTAAAAAAAATAAACCTTTTATGGTTGTATTTGTAATCGCATGTGCTCTCTTTGCCACTTTCAACCTATGTCTTTGCTGACTTTTTACACTATTAGGACTTTCCCTAGGGTGATGAGTCATAATAATTGTAACGACTTCTTCATTCATGCACCATTCTGTGCATCTCCTAAATACGTATCATTAAAATAAGAGTAGAATTTCGTTCGAATTATATGGTAAAAAATTATAGTTTACTTCAGTGCTCTACTGCCATGAGGATGATAATCATCGATGATTACATTGTCAGATTGATTAAAACTGTAGAATCATTATTTTTTTCCCCGAAAACTATTTTATATAAACCCTTAGAAATGTAACATCAGTAAATATAAAATATCTTTTTTAAAGGCGACACCATATAGTATCGCTATTATCTTTTGACTCATCAGCACTTTAAAACGAACATTAAATTATCTTAAATTTGCCGTCACTGATATAAATACAGTGCATATCAATCTGTTCAAGAGTATTATGTTTAAAAGTTTATCTTCCTTAAGATCGCAAGAAAACACCAGAGAATAAAGAGAAAAATACATTATACTTTTGGATATATCTTCTTTTAGACCTAAATGTTTTCATGATCATCAGTAATATATGTTTCCCTTTGACAGAGGCGCTACTAAAGGCGGCAACAATTCCTCCGGAGTGATACATTATGGATTAAAAGAGTCGGAGTCTGGATATTATAGCAGTAGTTCAGAAAATGACCATATGAATTCACATTCAAATGGGAGCTCAAATAACCGGAAAAATTCTCTGGGCAAAGGAGGTGCGAAGTTTTGCCATGAATGTGGAACAAAATACCCATTATCAGAAGCCAAGTTTTGTTGTGAGTGTGGTGTGAGAAGAATGGGCTTCACATAGTACAAAAATTAGTCTGTCAAATTGTATATAATTATATAACAAAACTGTTCATTTACCTATTGGTTTATATCATATTGTCTATAATTTATTTTTTTATTGTACCAAATTTCACTTATTTGGTACTGTTAAGGTAAACCAACTGAGTTCAATATCAATTCTGCTATAAGAGAGTATTTTTGCGCTTTCAGCATATATTTTTGCTAGCGTTTTCTGAAATGTCTAACTTTTTACATATGTGTAATTTCTTTATTACTAGATCACCAGGTTTAAATGCTTTTAAATGCACGAGTGAAACTGTTTATTTACTGCAAAGCTATAAACATGTTTGCAGCGTATTGTTAACCGTTATATATATTTACATATAATGTAATTAGATGTTTGCTTGTTTTTTTTTTACTCTTGATGGATCATAAATTTTCCAACATTTAGGTTGTGAGCATTTTCCCAGATAGTCAGTTTGATTATTGTTTTCTGTAATTAACACATACTAGTTTATAGATTGAGCTCAATTTTTTTGCTCCACTGATTATAAATGTTCCGTCCGTTAACTGTTTTATATGCTTTTGCATGCTATCTACAAAAGAAACCTTTCAATATATATATTTGCTCAGTTGGAGGAAATATTACTCATTTGTATGCATATGTCCATGTTCAATGTGCATGTATGGCACACGTATTGATAAATTTATACATTCACGCATTATCTATAGTGTTTTACAGTGAGAAACTATTTAAGCTTGTCATTCACAAAGAATACGTTATGGTATTGTAAGGGGCTTACGATCGATTTTTAATGTGGTTGATTGTATTTCTAAAAGGTTGAGCGACGGTTTTTAGTAGTACATGCTGTATTTTTTCGTCTTTGATGTGATAATCTGGAATTGAATGAACTGTGGAAAGTAATTAAATACTTCGCTCTCCCTATTCATAATGAAAAAAAAATGATATACAAGTCCTGTTATACATTCCTTGTATACAACTTAATTTACTTTCACCTCAAAGACATGTACAAGAAAAGGCACACTAGATAAGTTTGATTAATGAGCACTAAAACGATTGTGTACATTGTAGCATCGTTGTACACGTACATTTTCAATGTAAGTCAAAGTTGTCTTTTGTTCATTAATATATGGTTTATTAGAATTTTTTCAAGATTTAGTGAGCTTATGTAGTTTATGTTTACTCTTTAATTTATTTTGAAGGTAGTTGTAATTGATATTATATATAAATATGCAATAAAATACATGTTGAGACAATCGTTTTATTTTCTACCGAGTTAAAGCTAAAGCACCTGGATATTCCAACATTAATGATAATTGTACTGTATACAGGGTTATTTTCGCCCCTCTACACTTACAGTTTTGCCCCTTCTTAAATTCACCCAGACAAAATTTAGTTGAAAAAGTGATAATATAAGATATTGGAAATTGCACAGTCTTAAATTCGCCTGCTGACAACGAGAGCAAAAGGGGCAAAAATAAGACTTTAGCGGATATTTCCCTGTATATAGTACTAAGTTTATCGGTAGGCTTGACGACAAATATAATATTGAACATTCACAACTCTTACAGTAGCAAGCATGCAAACTGTGATCACCCAGGGCAAAAGTTCATTGGGTTAAATTGGGGTTCAACGATATAAAAAGACGCACTGCCAAATGATAATTCTTATTGAACAGGATATGATTACAAAGCAATATCTCAGTTTTAAGAAATTTAAGTGCATTTAAACCAGAAATATTTCATTCGTGATAATGACGAATTTGACATGAAAATTGAATCCTTTACCAAAAATAAATCATTTTTAATGCAAATCTGCAAAAAGTCTGTTTTGAGTATAGCAATGAAAAATTTGGAGGACAAAAGAATTTCTTTTGCAGATGACACTTTGATTACAAATTGAGATCTTGCGACAAACATCGCTGTAAATATGCAGAAACCTTCAACATAGTTTTGAAAGCTTTGCAAGAAACATTCCATAGAATCAGTTTTTTAGAGCAAGATATCAAGAAGCATTGAATAAAGTTTTAACTGAAAATTTTGGAGAAGTTTGTAACAGCAGCAATTAAGTCAAATAGGTATCCAGGCTACTTTTGCAGGCCATTTCAAATATATCGGAATGCCACGAAAATAGGGTTTTGTTCTACAATTATTAATTATTATTCTTTTACAGCCATAAAGTACTTAAATTTTATTTTAATATATTACGTTTTTTTGAAAGATGACCATTTTCGCATATTTAAGGTCATTGTCTGTAACAAAAAAATTCATTCCGATTCTAAGCTTTTTTCACGGTGAAAGATTTAATATTTGGACAAAACAATTGCAGTTTCTGATTTATGCATATTTTGTAACAAAAAATGATTGCATGCTAGAAATCATGCTTGCTATCATTTTTAATTTGCAGGATAAAATATTAATAAAACAAATGTTGCATCACATAACAGGTTACTACTAATAACAGCTTTCGAGAGATTTCGTAACCATTAAAGTCTCTTTCAAGCCATTTCTTCAACTTATAACTTTCGTTTTAATCTCTCCTTCATGTTATTTAATCCTCAGTTATTTGATGTTCATATTTTAAAATCAATGAGTAATTGATTATATGTGTTCAAATACATTTATTTATGGAAAAAAAAACCAAAAACCCATATTTTGATGTATGAAATGACAATATCTTGAAAACAAATCAAATCGCGATGAATACGATGTATTCAATTCTATTTATCAATTCTATTTCAAATGAAATAGTTTCATAAGAAAAAAACAAAAGATTATAAGTTGAAGAATGCATGGTTTGAAATATTCTTAATGGTTACGAAATCCCTCGAAAGCTGTTATCAGTAAATACTAGTATTCACCAATCTGTTATGCAATGCAACATTTTTTTCACACTTAATCCTGCAAATGAAAAATAAAAGTGCAACGAACTCCTAAAAGACAGTAAAAGAATGAGAGTTTCATGAACAAAGCTAATGAATGTTGAACGGAAAATTAATGATCAGTCTCGGTAAATTCAAGAAGTTATAATGCTAAAATACTATTCATCATAAAGAAAAATAAATTGTATGATCTTGTTAGGAATCTTAAAATGTATCAAATATTAGCATACTTGAACTAAAAATCGGACATTTTGTTTATAAACACGTACATTTAGTAGTTTTTGAACTTTCGAAATTGTTTTCAACGAATTTTCCCTCCTTTCCTTTTCGCAGAAAATAAATTCATTTAAAGAGGAAGAGGTGTAGTAGCATTTACTTCACTATAAATTTTATAACAAGAATGCTTATATAAAGTGAACGTGAAAAAAGCTTGCATCCTATTCCAAAAGGTAAAACCTTTGTATTTTTTGTTTAAAATCGTTCAAACTTAGTCCAACATCGCTGCTACCTAAAAAATTTAAACTGACATGAAATTTAAAAGAAACAGATTTGCTGCCATCATAATAAGTCCAAAAACATAACTGTGTGTAGATTAAATTAAGTGAAATAAACAACTTACATATAAATAGTGTTTTTTACATTGTTCAAATCATTCCTTCTGTTTAATAGAGTTTGCTTTGTACAAGTACTTTTTCGTACTGTAGCATTGAGCACAGGCTTGAACAGATATTTTATAGTTGATTTATAAATCCAAGACGTTCCAGTGACAGTATACAATTAACGTGTACAATTGAGGGAGTCAACAAGATTCCAGTTCCCAGAAAGGATGTCTATTATAGGCTTGCTTATGGGTAACTGGAATCTTACTGACTCCCTCAAGGGTCTACTTTAACTGTTTTATTATACCTATGCAAACAATTAATCAATAAAAGTTTATATAAATATAATTGTAATTATGCTTGTGTCTAACAATTTATAATTACATCTACCGAGTAAGATTCCATCTGTTTCAAATGAAAACTTATAATAAATTCTTAGCTTCATAGAAACAGCCAGACTGAAATCTACATGTCCAATGTATCGATGGGTCGAGACCTACAGCGAATTAAGAAAAATCACGGACAGCACGAAATAATTATGATGATGTCAGACTAAAATTCCGATAGGAAACGAATTGCACGAATCTCCAAAGATAGCATTTTATTGTTTAATTAAAGAATTAAATTGTTAAGTTTCCGAATATGGTGTATTAGTTAATCTAACTAACGCACCTTTGGCAAGGATTCAGTTTGTTTTGCAGGAAAATAATCTGTTTGCGGTAATTTTCAAAAAATCAGCAAAATTAATTGAATTACTCTTATAAAGTGTAAAATAAGTAAAGGTTTAATAAAGACGAATGTTTGTTCCCATTGGGTAAAAAGTTTAATTGTTTTCTGAATTGTTTGTACGAACCGTCATTTATGACGTCATATACTAGTAGTACTATGAGCGCTAATTTTTGAAAAACTATGAAAGTAAATAGATATTTTATTACTTTTGCTCGAATGTCATATGAACGTCCTTTTGATACACTTTCTCATAGGTGTTTTTTTGTGTGTACTAGTATGACATCTTTATTTATGCTTGTAGTAAATATACATGTATACACGTGGTATTGTTGTTTCAAAAATTGTCCATGCGTTATGTATCTTTAGACGACTAACTATATAATGTCTACTGTCACACTGTCTACTTTTCTATTCAAAATTTTTTAAACAATTTAGAGATATTAATTTACGTTGAAGAATTTGTTTATCAATCGTTGTAAAATAAATGAAGTTCAGCTTCAGGGTTCTTTTGAGCAATGTGGCGAAGAGGACTAACATGAAAGTACACACTGTTTGATCTTTCAAACTTACTTTTCATAGAGCATGACATGAAGGTCTTCTTTTTAAATGATAAACGTAACTATGATATTTGTGGCAACCCTTTTCAGTGGTTTAGTAGATATTTGTGTAAAAGTTACCAGAAAGTGAATTATAAAGATGTATCATCATCTAGCTTAAGTGTTAATGCTGAACTGCAAAAAGGATATGTACTTTGACCCCTTCTGTTTTTAATTTATTACAATGATGTTGCACAAAATAAGTTGCCCTTTTGTAGATTATACGCAGTTGATATATCAAATCAATCCAGGATACGGATAAAAACTTAGGAAATATAAATATAGCGTTTTCAATCAAGACCTTAAAGGGGCATGGTTACGATTTTGGTCAAATTCTATCTTTATATTTTTTATTATTTACAATGCTTTGGAAATGCATTCATAATGATCAAATAAAATTTGAGAGTCGATCGTAGAGGTAAAAGCGAGATTCAAGGCTCAAAATTCTTCGTTATGTAAACAAGGCTCGTGCCTTGTTTTTGTTTACATAGGTTCAATATACAAGTAAAAATCTTTCCCCAGCATATTTGTCTATCTTTTTATTTATTTTAAGCATAGATAAACAGTTCCTAACGTTTAACAAATTCGTTTTAGGTTTAAAACAGAAATTTTTACTTCAACGTTCAAAATGTAAACAAACGGTTTGTGTACATAGCAAAGAATTTCAAGCATTGTAACTCGCTTAAAACTCAACAAATGACACTCAAATTTTGGTTGCCTATTAAACATGCCTTTCTCAGGCATTGTAAATATTAAAATCGGAAAAATAATTTTTGACCAAAATCGTGACCATGCCCCTTTAAGATATTGGAAAACCGGTCTGATGATTGGTTACTTAAAAATCCTAATAAAACCAAAGTTGTTATTTTTTAACAAATCAAAACGTAATGAAATCCAATAATTGTTTTTTTTAAAAGATATTCAAATTAATTTTTTTCTTATAAACATCAAGTCTTACGTTGGCTGATCATGATGATTTGAAATGGTATGTGTACATCAATTATATAATATAGTAAAAAACAAGGACTACTCATGAAAACTTTTTTTTTTAGACAGAGACAAATTATCAGAATTGTATCTTACTTTTGTAATACCAATATTGAATAAGCTTCTGTCGTAAGGGGTGGTTGCTCTTCCACAGAAATTGAAAAGATTACACCACTTTTACTGATCGATGCATCCACGCCACAAGAAGATGAATATGTATTTGGGTTTTTTGGGGTGGCTGAGATCTAGAGATTTAGCGATGTTACTAAATGCGCTAATCTAAATGCAAAAATTTATTGCACCTTAATAATGTGTTCAATACATGTAGCTGTGAAATCTGTCCATTTGTCTAAAATGCCTCTAAGCTTAGAAGGTCGATCACCGTAAACGAACTCTCGCATGGAATGGGATGTTTTGCAAGTACATAAACTTAAGGTGAACTGTTTTATATTCATCGTACTAAAACCAAATGATGCTTTCTTTGTTTTCTTGTGTGCGTATGTAGCGTCATTTCTGCCTTAAGGTAGGGTACACATACTACCATGCGTTCCATTTAAAAACAAGTATTTTCACTATCATGTTTAATGGTCACAACACTTTTTAATATGATTATTTCTACATGCAATATAATTTATCAATTTGTTTTAGAAGCAGTATTAAAAAATTACAACCCATACACATTTGCTATTAAATAACAGAAAAGAAGAACTGCCAACATAAGATCATCAGTACAATGTGTAACAGCTTTTCATTAATCGTAATTTGATTTCAATTTAAAACAAAGAACTACAAATGTATATATGATATGAGTTGAATTTGGCCCCCATAATTCGCCAATTTTTAAGTATTTCGGGAACAATAAAATGTTATGTTATTTTTTAGAAGAGTTGATATAAAATATATTTTCCACCTATTTATTTGATTTATCTGCACTCACTTGCAGGATATGACCTCAGAAGTGACGCTATTTCTATAATTCAATCAAAATCAGTCAAAATTTGACATTTTTGTTATCTATTAAACCCCTGTCACACCGGAGCTGCGTCCTCACTGCGATCCCGCTGCGTCCTTAAATAATGTAAAACGCCAATGTAAACGCAGTAGAGTCTCTTACAGCGCCGTAACAACGCAACGGCATCTTCGTCCGTCGCGGTGAGATCGCCTTGAACATTTTAGAACGCCATGAGACGGCGTGCACTTTGAACATGCACAAAGTACGCGCCGTGGCTCTGCGTTCTGATAAACACGCCGTAGAAGCGTAGTGAGGTCGCCGTGACAGCGCCGTAAGCGCGCTCAAGGAACGCAGCTAATCGCAATGTAGACGCAGTGATAAGTCACTTGCGCGGGCACGGAGACCTCACGGAGTCCTTTGGGATCTCACTGCGTCTCTATCGCGCTCTCACTGCGCATCCACAACGTTTTTGATTTGACTACGTTCACACAGCGACCCCAAAGAGCTGTTGCTGCATTCATTGCGCTCTCGTGACGTTTCTTCTGCGTTTATACCGCGCTCCCGTGGCGTTACTAGTGCGTTGTCATCAAGACCACAAAAACTCGAACAATGGCTGTTGTATAATAGCAAGCGATGTAATAATTATCAAACTGGATGTAGATGACTATGTAAAAAGTAGCATTTGCTAATATATTAAGACCTATCGATGGACGTAGATGGAATTCATGCCATTTAGTGTTGATGTTTTCACATCTTTTCAATGTTTTTCTAACAACTAATAGCGGATCTTTTTTGTAGACCTGACTACTAAGAGTTGTGTCCTAGTCCTTCACAAATTGTTTAGAAGTAGTTATGTTTCATTACAATGTACCTGTTCATAAAATCAAAACAATTTTTTTAATCATTTATTTACTAGTTGTAAATTCTTGTTTGTTCCCCATACAATTGTACAAATTGATATTAAACAACCAAGAAGTAAAGAACATCTTGTGCACACAGTCAGCGCGCAGAGCACGCCATGGACGCGCGGTAAAAACTCCTAGCACGTCATGAGCGCTCGGCAGAGACTCAGCGAGAGCGCAGTTAATCGCCAAGTAGAACTCCTTGGAAACGCAGTTACACGCCGTGGGAGCTCCGTAAGAACGCTTCGGTCGCCGTCAGGACGCCGTGACTTCTCCATTTTTAAATTTTTCAAATAAAACTACATTTTTTCTGAACTTTCCCTGCGATCCTACAGCGATTCCATGAATTTTACAACGCCGTAAACACGCCGTGGGGATGCAGCTTGGTGAGACAGGGCCTTTACGAATGGGAAATATAGAGCGCATGCTTGAACAAGGAAAATTTTTTAGTTTGTAATTAATTTTGGCCAGTTACATATCTAATTAAAAAATTTTGTTTGTTGAAGCATGCTAGTTTTATGCTAAAAATGTAAAAATGGCGGGAAAAGGTTGTCTTCATGATATCATATTTCTAAACTGTGGGCACTTGAATCAAAATGAACAGAATGTAAAAACATCATATATATATATATATATATATATATATATATATATATATATATATATATATATATATATATATATGATGTTCATTTTAGGGACTATTTTAGGCCAATATTATATATAGTCCTTTTTTAAAAAGTGTTATTTCTGAAACACCCACCTCACTTCGTAAAAATAAAGCCTATGCAATGGAGATGATATGATAAAATTCATGTTTTAATTTCCCTAATGATCTTATAATTACTCTGAAAAGTGGTGCAGATCAAAGCTGTTTGACAACGGAGTTGGAAATATTTCAGTATACGTTTCTGTCCTGGATATTGGAAGAAATGCATTGTATAAAGTGATTTCTCAAATCCTAGAATACCCGATTCTATTATATGTTGAAGTTTTTCAAAAGTATGTATAATTTGAAAACAATATTATATGCTGTACCACATATAAATATTATAATACTAAAGATAAAGATAAAAAAAAATGCACAACATGAACAAATGCTTACCAAGCACTAATAGTTGTTTTACTCATTGTATATTTAAACTATTTTAAAAAATGACTGCTATGAGTAACAAATGCATGAACAGCTTACAGTTTGGAACCGTTAATCTTTCATTATTCCGTGGTCTACTTGCCATTATCGATACTTAAATGTAACCATTATGGATTGGTGGTTCCAACTCTGTAAACATTAACGATAAAATCCAGACAAATCCTACTCTATATACTAAGTTTAATGCCATGGCAAGTGACTGAGCGGCTATTACGACCCCTGTCTTGTTAAGTCTGCGGATGTCCCTTAACTGACTTTATGTGTCAACCCAGTGCTTCGCGGCAGCCTGCTTCCCGTGGGCATCGTCGAAACATCCTTTTCACGTTTCCTGTAGAGATTTTCTGAGAAAAAAATGTTCGAGTAAACGATGGAAAATTTACTCCATAAATAACACTAAATATATTACAGAAACACCATGCATTGGTGTCTCCATCATTCAGACAGTGAATCTTAGTAAAATTAATGTACTATTTCCATGATGTGGTTTCATAAGAATAGCTAATAAAGTGAACGCAAGAAAATGAATTACTTCATTTGCGTTTGTTTTTAAATATGATCGATTTCACTATATTTACTGATGATAATTGAATGTTGAAAATTGTCATAACCATGTCAAAATAATTGCCACAAAATAGATCCATTTAACGTGCAACAGATTGTATCAAAGCTCAAAAAACCAATTTATTAACAAGTTTGTATGAAATAAAAAAAATGTTTTTGTACCATGGAAAAACGTGAAGTATTTTTAAGATAACAAACCAATTATTGCCCAGGAAATGGTTTTGTAATCACTCAAAGCGAGAGATTGTTCAGACAGACAAATTGCATGATGTGTCGTTACGTTCAAATTTATCTTTTTTTCCTTACATCAACGAACTTCTGCAATTGTATCTGACCGTTATTGGCTTAATAAAAACTTTTCCCCTATTTTAGGCCTCTTTCTTAAATGATGCATTTGTACGTATGAATTATAACCAAATGATAGTAAAGGAGAGAAGATGAAGGAATTGATAAAGATGTCAAGCACTATATTTGTGACAGGCAACATTAATGCAATTGATAGTTGGAACTATTTTTGTTTGAGGAATGGTAACCTCGATCTATTTGAAAAATCAAAACTTGAACTTTTAACGTCATCTTCACTTAACATTGTTCCTTTAGCTATTTTTTATTTTTAACATTTTATAATGATCATTGACAAAAATTTTCTATTTAGACATTTAGGAGGTATTTTGTATCTATTTGAAGACAAAAAAGTGCGTCAAAATTGGGCAAATAAGACTGTTTATTTTTATTTGGCATTGATGAATATGGAAGATATATTCCACAAATCTAAATAGTGTTCAAATCACTGGACAATTCATGTAAAGTTTGATAATGTAGACAGTATTATGAATCAAATAATGAAATCTGTAATATCAACGAACAGATTATTAAGATAAATAGATTTCGGGAAATGATACAGTATCTCTCTCTCTCTCTCTCTCTCTCTCTCTCTCTCTCTTTCTCTCTCTCTCTCTCTCCCTCTCTCTCTCTCAAAGGAAAGCGGCTAGACAGAACCCATTTGTTGGCAAATCCTATTAATGCGTCTTAAGACAAATAACATTAATGACACATTTTATAATATGATTATACACACCATAAAAACATATGACATTGGATCTAATTTATTGCTCAAGACCATTGCAGACAACAGATGCTGAAGTTGACATCACGATGGAATAACGCCCAATAAATGCAATGAATAAACCATTCTTTTGTCTTTATATTCATGATTCATGTTAAACGAAATCAAACATTTATTCCACATTATTGAAAGCTTTTTGTGCAAAGAAAACATTTGTGACCATACGAAAAGTTATAACTACAAACGGATTCCTAAGTCAATTTGATATTTTGATTAATTTGATATCAAAAGATGAAACTTTAACTGTTATAAGTTGTTAAAACTAGTATACTAACTATATGAGAGTATTTTTAATATGACTACAAAAAGTGTATGATAAATAAAAGAATCGATACAAACATTTAATTAAAACCTTGAATTATGGCCAATACCTAACATAACAGTTTTCAACTTCGTTATGTAAAAATCGGCGTCCTTGGTATCGATAATGTTTTATGTTGGTTTAATAGAAAACCTATTAGCCGCACCAGCATACAGTGCTCGTTAATTCAACAAAAAGCAAGATATGAGGCCGAAAAGGTTGCGATATCTTAGAAATGGTCTGATCTTAGGATAGGCGAATGTCAATAAATTCATCATGAATACATTCATTTGTTATGTATTCTGGTGATCCTTAAAGAAATCAATACAAAAGACATAGTCAAAGAGTTTTCAGCATTCGTGTAGATTTACTTGTCTTTGGAGATTACAACACATCAATCTAGAGAGGTAATCCAACGTTAAACTTAATGTCTTATAATGTATCTCAAAGGGCGGAATTTTCTAACCTCCATTATATACATGTATCAGTCGCCTTTGGCGGTTTTTTTTAAAATTATGTTCTCGATAATTATAAAAAAAATACAAGAAAGCATACAGTATCCCTTAAGTCATTTATCACCGATGATTTAGTTGTATGATGCTAGGTTGTTTTTTGTTATCAAATTTGGAAGATGAAATTGGCAATACAAATGGCGTATACAAGCGCACAAATTGTAACGATAAACATTACATGTATAATTACATTCAACATATTCACATTTCCATTTATTTAGTAACTAGATTATGAGTAAGGTACTTCAAAGAAGAAAACACGTTCAGTTGGATGAAACATCATTTATGTTTTCTCCTTCAATTTTTTTTTCTGTGTCTGTGAAGGTTGAAAAATGTTAAATCTTGTGTTTTTGTCGATTTAAGATACTTAAATGAATATTTTGATTAAACTTTGTCTTTCTTTAATGTTTTTGGTAAGGAATCAGAAACTTGATGAACTACAGATAAACTTCCCCGTTTAATTTTCAAAACGTATGAGCACCAGTAAACGTCATCTTGTGTTTTGAATAAATATTATTATTGTAAAATTGTATGGAAGTTCCAACTTTAAAAGAAAATCAATTGATATGTACTTCATAAAAAGGTTAAATCATATTCATTCGATCTCATGAAACAGTGTTCCCGGCAGAGTTTCTTTAACTATATTTTAAGCACGGAAGCGTTAAAATAACATGTTTTATGGCTGTTCCATCTAAATTCATATCTATAACAAAATGACAAAGAGCGTATATCACAGTTTTAAAGCGATATTACAAAATATTTCATACAAATAAACATCAATATGAATATAAATATAAGCATTGAACGTTTATTTTCAGATGTCGTCGGCCCTATAACACACCCAAGACCATCCAGACAAATTATTATAATATTGCGTTGACGCGTGGGATTTACTTTATCTGCGCAGCCTTGGTGTGTTGTTATAAAATCGACGATATCCAAAACTAAAAGCATTCAATGCTTAAATACTGCTAATGATAAAACTTATTTTAAATTTAATCTAGATAACAATCATGTGTTTACGTTTCATAAAGGGCCTTTGTTGTATATCTTTTTAACAAGTATCCGCGCTATACTTCTGAACACTTAACGTTTAAACGTTTTTAATTCGCAACAACACAACTTGTATTCTAATTTTTCATTCTTACATAACTATAGTCCATTAAATCGTCGTTTTGATCCTTGACACATTAAATAAAGCTTTGTTAATACTACGCAAGGAAATGATTGCAAGTAACATTTATTTTGTGATCCGACCAAGCAGCAGAAACTAGATGAGGCATTAAACATTGATTGACTTATATAATGTCAAGTTAAATAGGGCTTTAATAATCAACAAGACTATATATATATATATATATATATATATATATATATATATATATATATATATATATATATATATATTCCAGAAATAAAGTATATCGTTTCACCGGAAGGAAAATCTTGATCAGAATCTCTACTTACATGATACACGTCCCTTCAAATTCAAATAATGGTATACGTCGTATTGGTTGTATTCTTAACATAACAATCTTAGTAGTATAAATAAGGAAGTAAAATGAATTCGTTTTAATTACAGTAGTTATGTTGGAGTTTCAGGTGCCAGAGGCAAATTAGTTTTGGACCCATGCTGCTCTTGTTAATTAATAGGAAAATAGACTGTTTCATTACCGACTGTAGACTTTTTGTGCGCCGGTAGCAAACACGTGTAACATGTCACATAGAGAACCGTCTAGTCATTTTGCCTACACATAAGATACTTGTAAGATAGTTTCGGATAAAATCTAAAACAAAATTATAAACCTTTTGACCTTACGTTGCTTGTATTCATAAAAATATCAAACAAACATCATAGCAATAAAGGTTAGGAAAATAACTATAATATTTTTGCACGTAGCTTTAGAAAAATAAAAGAGAGCTTGTAAATCCATAGTAGCCCCCCCCCCCCCCCCCTTATCACACAATGAATGAAATATTTAATAATTATTTACTTGTACTTAAGTAATATCACCATAAATACATAACGTCGAATAAAAAGAGATCTTGACATTTCTTTTTAGATAATATCAAATAATCATAATTGTATATGACTTAGTCTGATTATTCATCCCTTTGATAAAACAATCATTTAAACATAGAAATTATGCTATTTCGGTAATGAGAAGAAAAGAAAAAATGGTCGACTCTTAATTACTGAAAGGTTATTTCCACTCCTTTGTTTACAAAACATTATCTAGAAATACGGGTTTCCTTTAAAAAAAATGCATTTCCAATAGGATTTTTTTTCTCGACTGCATGCAAATTTCACTTCGTTAGCTGAATAATAAGAAGTCCTCGTTCATTTTACTTTCTGAGTCATATGCGTAATATCTTCCGCCAGCAATGATAATAGGGTTGATAAGTTTTTAAAAGCCTCAGGAAACAAGTATTTGAAGCCTACAAATGGAACATGTACTGTCTGGGTCACTTGGTGTACAGTTATAATTTGATATCTCTTTTAGTTTGTTTTTAATTACGCAGTACAGTTAAGGCGGCCAATAAAAATGTCGGCAAATTTTCGTGATGAAAACACGTATACTTTAATTCAACTGGCATGTCCTTTTTAAAATCAATTACAGTTACTGAAATGCAATATATTTCTAAAATATATATATAACAGTACAATATTTTATGTTCATAGTGATCACGTGATATGGCAGTCGCATGGTACAAGCATATGTATTTGTGGTTTTGAGGTCATTTAAAAAATTCAATATTGCAAGGGCATAATCATGTCAAAATTTACAACTGAATTATAAAATAACTTGATGTTATATCGTAGATTTTGAAACACGGTGCAAACTTTATAAGATAAGAATATTTGTTAGTAGAAACCGTAATTTATATTGCATATGTTAAATAATTTTGAAGGTCACAAGGTTAATTTCATTAACAAATAATTAATTTGTAAGATTTTACAAAGATCGTAGAAGTTTTTAAGTTACATAGCATATTTCAAATTCACATGTGAAAGTTTTTTAGGATCATGTAAATGTATGCCCTTGCAATGAAGCGATTTATTTAGGTACTTAGCTTAAAGATATACGATATTTTATACAAAACCGAGGTTACTTCTTTATACGATGCATACTTTTAACAAAATGAAAATAAGACTATATAGGTAGCATTCTACTAAAATAATGTTCAACAAAATATCCATTTATAAGTTTCCGTTTATCTATGAAATTTATTTTTCTTCGCTATAAAACTGCATGATAGACTTCAATAACTTAACTTATTATGTCATTTTGAAGCATATGACGTCATATTTTGTAGTTCAGCGAGAAAGACATCTCGCTTATTTTTCAGTGTTTACGATATAACGGACATCAAAATTGTAAGTAATAGCATTTGTTGTTCTCAATTAAAAGATAAGTATAAGTTAAATTTGCTAATAAATAGATTAATAAGTACTTTCGAGGTTTGTAATATACTGTGATGTCATAATGCACATTTCCCGTAGTTTTTGTCAAAACGGAGTTTATTGACAGCCTTAACTGTGCTGCGTAAACAATGAACTTTCAGTCATACAAACACTAACGCTTGGGTCTTATACAAACAAACCTGCCATTTAAGAAAACATTCCTGTATTAACATAATTTTAATATAGTGGATTTTTTTTTTAAAATGATGATTGTAGAGGGACTCAATAAGACATTTTAAAATATTGCCCTTCAGTTCCCACCTTTAAAAGGTTCTGATGTCTCCTTAATTAAAGCACAGTTATTTCCGGGCCTAAAAGCACTTAAAAACTTTTTAACCATACACGGCAGAAACATTGGACCATTTCAAAATCAGAAGTTCGAAGGTCAAGGTCAATTAAAAAGAATATTACTAGATCTTTTGACATTATGTTTTCATAAAGTCATGCAAGCAAGCTTTTCATCAATTATATCGAAAAAAAAGTATTTTAAAGATAAAAGAAATAGCAAGGTGGAAAGACCCCAAGATTTTCAAAAACAATTAGTCCACTTGTTTCTTTCTTCTTGTTCTTAAAAATGCTTCTTATCGCTTATTCTCTGAAACCACAAGCGATGGAGACTTGAAACTTTTACAAATGTGTTAAGTTCACTTAGAAGCTCCTTTTATCTATTTGCAAAGGACCCGAAGCCCTCTTCTAATAGTTATTGCCCCTGAAATTTTTGGAAATTCAATAAAAACACTAACAACTTTTTAACATACGTTGTAGAGTCATCGGACCACTTGGAGTTGAAGCGTCTACCTTTTCTAATCAAAATGACATACTAGTAAATGTCAAAGTCAAGGTCATTTGAAAATCTGTGTATTAAGGAGTTTTCACATTTCTTTTGTACATAGTGCCACTGTAAAACTTTTTTATGTATGAAGTAAGACTTCTTAACACATTTCAAAGATTGTAACCCTTCAGCCCCTACCTTGAATAAATTATGGAGTGATTGTCCCTATTGTACAAAATGCTTGTTAACAATACTCTCTTAAATCGTTAGAGGTAGAAACTTGAAACTTTAACCGATGTATTTTCTTAAGTTCACATAGAGGCTCCTACAACCTAATTATAATACTGAAATGACCCGAGGCACACTTATAGCATTTATTCTCCATGAAAGTTTCTAACATTCAATATAACACCTTCAACTTTTTTACCATACGTCGTAGGGACATTGGGTCACTTGGAATTGAAGCGTCTACCTTGGTCAATAAAAGTGACACAAAAATCAAAGGTCAAGGTCATTCGACAGCCTTCGTATTTTAAAATGAGTTTTAAAATTGCTTTTGTTTAGAAAGGAATAAAGAACCTTCTTTTTAATGGATGTAGAAGGTTTTTATAAGACATTTTGAAATATTACCCTTCAGCCACCACCAGTTATTGCCCCGTTTGTACAAAATGTTTTCGCTACTCCTCTGAAACCGTTAGAGATAAGAGATTGAAACTTTTACCAATGTCTTTGGTTGGCCTTAAGAACTTTTCAATCTATTCATACCAAAAGGATCATAAAGCAGTTACTTTCCCTAAAAGGTTCCTAATTTTGTTTTTAAAACTTACAACTTTTGAACAAGACATGATAAAGACATCGGACCACTGAAAAGTTTACCTTAGCCAATCAAAATGGGATAAGGTCAAAGGTCAGGGCAATAAAAAAAATCAATCTGATTAAATTCAGATCGATGTACGTGAGCGGATCAAAGGATCTGATTTTAATCAGATTTTAAAAAAATACTACTAAATCTAATGACTTTTTTTCATGAAGCAACGCAAGGAAAGCTTTTCATCAATTCTATCGAAGCAATTAGTCTATTAGTTATGTACTTATTTTGCTTACTAGTATTTCAAAACAAATTCAGTGAAGAAATAAAACCAACAAAAAAACTGATTTCTAAATGTTGAAGGACTTTTTACTTAAGATGATTCTGCAATGTACAAGCTGTGTAAAGCTCATGGTGTTTGTCTTTTCTACTTCATTAAATAAAAACGAAATAAGGAAAAAAAATTAAACCGCAGGGATATTAGCAAATCAGAACTGACTGTGTTTAAGTTTAATGTACGTCCTTTTTCAGTTAACAAGCTAATGTTGTGGATCATTCACGTCAGAACAGACGTTTACTGACAGACACCAATACTATACATGTATTGTAAGAAGTACAAAAGCTGATGTCAACATCTGAGACTTTCCTGACTTTGAGAGTCTCAAACATTTATTGTTTTAAAAGTCCCTTTAAAATGTATTTAAATCGAAGGATCCATACCTCTGATTCAACATCTCTCCAGGTGATAAATTTACAATATCCGGTCGCAACCCATCCTACACACAGCAAATGTCCATAGTTTTTGCTCAGATATGTTCTATTTACAGACAACATTTTGTCGATGTATCCTGTTCCATTGCATAAGAATGTCTGCTCTTGGTTTAAATCTAAAGAAAATGAAAAGAAATATTAAGTGAATGATTATATTTCAACTTGCGTAGGATTTTCATAATTTCTTCTTTTTTTTTTTTTTTTTTAGAATTTCTTGACGTTTTTAATTTTTTTCCCTAACAGGGTCTTTTTTAAGAATGAAGCATTACAAAACACGCATGTTACTGTTAGTTAACATAGATCACAAATTGGTATATTTTTGTCCATCGTATATTGTTATTTGTGAATCAAAAATTGAATATTTGTTTTAAGTAGAGGTACTGTGAGCAAGTTCACAAATGATAATCTTCCCCCTCCCCCACCGGTAAAATGATATAATTACTTTTAAATTAGTATTTCTCTTTTGACAAAAAATAAGTGCATCATTTTATTTCCACTGATCTTAAACTTGCAATGTCCAGGGTCATAATTTATTTTTAAGTAACATGTAGAGACAGTTTTTGTGTTAAGTTTTCTCTTCTAGCCATTTTTTAAAATTAAAAATTGTATTATAGACCGGAATTATGCATTTTTTTACAATGTCAATGAAGATCGTTATATGACCTGATCAGGATCATGACTCACCCTCAGGTCACAAGCAATCTTTACGTAAATTAGCAACATCCAATTTTCTTAATCAGAAAAGTATAGAACAGACACAAATTATGAACTTTTTCTTCCGGTGAGCTTGAACTTGAACCAATGACCTTGGATCAAGATCATGGCATACCGCCAGTTCACAAGCATCTATGTGTGAAGAAGGGAACTCCAATGTTTCTCTAAAAAGATATAAAGCAGACACAATTTATGCACTTTTCCTTATGACCTTAAACTTGCTTAAATAAATTTAGGTCAAAATAATGACACACCCTCAAGTCATAAGCAATCTCGGTATAAAGTAGGACTCTCCATGAGAAAGAAATAGAACAGACACAAACTATGAACTTTTTTTTCTAGTGCCCAAGTCAAAAGCAATCTTTGTGTAAAGTTGAAAGGTCCAATGTTTCTCTATAAGAAGATATAAAACGGACAAGAATTATTCATTTTTCCTTTTAGTGACCTTGAACTTGCCCAAATGACCTTAGTCATAATTATGACACATTCGCAATCTTTGTATGAAATAGGATCTTCAAATGTTTCTCAATAAAGAAGATATAGACCGGACACGAATTATGAACTTTTCCTTCTTTTGACCTTGAACATGCCCAAATGCACTTGGGTCCAAAATCAGGACACATCCCGAGGTCAAAGACAAACTGTGTGTGACTTCAAATGTTCATTGATAAGAAAGATATAGATTGGAAACGATTGCACAGAAAAACAGACGTACGGTCGAGGTGATTCCTATACACCTCCGAAACTTTGTTCGCGGGGGATGTTTGGTATAATAAAACAATACGATTAAACTTTTTTTTTTTATCTATTTGTAAAATTTGTTGAGAAAGAAGAATATTGTTGTTTTGGTAAACAAATAGGCTTTTAAAGAAATTGAAAATGAATGATTCCTTGGTCAAGGACGGTGCTTTAATCTAGTTATATGGCGAAAATGTATGGGTTTTTTTATAATTCATGGCATTGAGTGGATATAGCTTATTTATACGGTTGTTATGGAGACTTCTATCAAGTTTGTAAAATTGCATCTCAAATATTCCATTCCCTGCATAAAACCAAGGTTTCCATTTCCAATTTAAAAGTGAAGTTGACACTTTTAATTGCATATACTTTTAATCCACAAAAAGATGCATAAGATTACACTATTGAAGTTGCATTAGTATTTTTATCACCTTATACAAAAACCTTTTATTTAGCATATTTGGAAAAGAACATATGTTCACTCATATTATCCGACGAAAACTTATTAAACCATTCCTGTTAAATTAACAACAAGTTCAAATCTTAGAAGGGCATGTAATAACTGAATAAATTTTTGTGTATTTTGCAAAAGAATAAATGTATTCAATAATTTCTATTCTTGTAAAAGGACAAATAATGACAATCACATCTGTTGAAAGCTTAATATGCATATGAATAGACTTTAGAGGACAAATTTAGAACATTTTCATTACGGTATTAAAATATTTTTCAAAATTCTTTCGCTGATTGCGTAACGCTCTTTGGATGTTTTGTTGATAAAAATTTCATTTAGGTGCCATTCAAAACCAGCAGGAAATAATTACCATCAAAAACAATTATTGGAGAAATAGCTGCTTTTCAATCAAAATAGAATGTAAGTGTAAACACGACACACATTAACTATAAGAATTGTTGATCTTTTTTAAAATTTTTCCTGACCATGACTTGGTCGATATTTGTAACCCATTTAAAAGGTATCTCGATATTGATAAGATATTTTTGTTTTAGTTCATCATTTGCATATGAAGTTTTAGTTCCCAGTTAATTCGATACGCAAGGGCATGCTCTACGTATAAACATTTTCAAAGACGAGACAAGCTACTGTCAAGTTGATAAAACAGGACTATCAACAGTCTCGATTAAACTCATCTTTCATGGCAACTGATCCGACCTCTTTTTTTTTAGAGGTCCGTGTTTGCTCTGCTCCTGTATTTTTTGTGTCCTTATGAGGCATCCGGCAAATGCTTCCACTTGCGCACACATTCCGCTTGCATAAGTAGTTCTTATAAAAACTTGAAGTTTAGTTTAGTATTTATATAACATTTTACTCAGCTTTATTTCAATTCATTTACCTTAAGAGATGCAAACATACATCAAATACAGTTCGACCTGTTAATTCAAGAATGCACATTTTGTCTCACGCGTAAGAATTTCGATCGAAAGATTCATTCAGTAATGCAGTTGACCTCGATGAACTGACCTCAATCATAAGAAGATGCTCCATGAACTGACCTCGATCTATTGATGTTGCATAATAGTAGCTGGGAAGACGGCTTGATTTATAAACAAGGTTACGTTATAATACGTTATAAACCTCAAAAGCAAGTTATGATGGCATTCAATGTTTTTCAGTCGCATTAAATTATTTTAATATACAACTCTTTCTTTGTTTAGGTGTTAATGCTCTTTGAAGAGCCCTACTCAGTATGCTGAAGAGGAAGATACATTAACATTTAATAATTAAGTTAATGATATAAAACTATACGGAGTTTACGAACTGCTTTCCGCAAATTTATTTCAAAATTAAATTTGTTGACGGTTTATAATGATGAAATTATAGTGTACAGATTCAAAATATTCTTTATTTTGTAAAAATACAGTACTTTTTTAATTATTTTAAATCAAACTGATCATGTTGATTGCTTCTAGCTATCAATATATCATTATTGCCGATCATTCCTTTAAAAGGAATACTTGTTTACCTTTGTACTTTTGATTTTGAACACTATTCGTTATCACCACATGTCATTTTTTCTATGGTCGAAACAACGACCTTTTCGGCAAATACAATCTTTCGCTGTGTCGCATGCTGACTAGCGTTTTTCATACTTATTGGTAGACTAAATTAATCACCTAATGGTCTACGGATTTCCCCTTTTTTAACAAATACGACAAAGAGCACTCGGTAGATGTGACCGGTTTGTAGAGGATACCCACTCCTCCATAGCACCTGTTCATACTCTAATTTTTTAGAGGTCCATGTTTGCTCTGCTCTTGTTTTTTTTTTCCTTTGTACTTTTGATTTTGAACACTATTCGTTATCACCACATGTCATTTTTTCTATGGTCGAAACAACGACCTTTTCGGCAAATACAATCTTTCGCTGTGTCGCATGCTGACTAGCGTTTTTCATACTTATTGGTAGACTAAATTAATCACCTAATGGTCTACGGATTTCCCCTTTTTTAACAAATACGACAAAGAGCACTCGGTAGATGTGACCGGTTTGTAGAGGATACCCACTCCTCCATAGCACCTGTTCATACTCTAATTTTTTAGAGGTCCATGTTTGCTCTGCTCTTGTTTTTTTTTTCCTTTGTACTTTTGATTTTGAACACTGTTCGTTTTCACCTTTTGAACTCTGTTCGTTATCACCTTTTGAACACTGTTCGTTATCATCTAATGTCATTATTAAAGATTAAAACCATACCTTTTTAAGTCAGCTGAAGGTAAAGTTCTTATATTTATGAACGCATGAACAATCCAACATCGAATAATTTACAGAGCAACGTACATCAAACTTTGGATACAAGATTCAACTTTTTAGCTCACCTGCGCCAAAGGCTCAAATGAGCTTTTCTGATCACAATTTGTCCGTTGTCTGTCGTTGTCGTCGTCGTTGTCGTCGTCGTTGTTGTAAACTTTTCACATTTTCATCTTCTTCTCAAGAACCACTGGGCAGATTTCAACCAAATTTGGCACAAAGCACCACTAGGTGAAGGGGATACAAGTTTGTTCAAATGAAGGACCACTCCCTCTTTAAAGGGAAGATAATTGAGAATGTTGGTATTTTTCAAAAATCTTCTTCTCAAAAACTATTCGCCCTGAAAAGCTTAAACTTGTGTGGAGTCATCCTCAGGTAGTGTAGATGCAAGTTTGTTCAAATCATGGTCCACGGGGGTAGGGTGGGGCCACAATTTGGGGATCAAGTTTTACATAGGAATATATAGAGAAAATCTTTAAAAGTCTTCTTCTCAAAAACTATTCGGCCAGAAAAGCTCAAATTAAAGTGGAAGCATCCTCAGGTAGTGTAGATTCAAGTTTGTTCAAATCATAGTCCCTTGTGGTATGGTGGGGCCACAATGGGGGAATGGATTTTTACATAGAAAAATGTCGAGAAAATCTTTAAAGTTTGTTCAAATCATGGTCCCCGGGGGTAGGGGAGGCCAAAAGAGGGGGATCAAGTTTACTATAGGAATATATAGAGAAAATCTTTAAAAATCTTCTTCTCAAAAACTATTAGGCCAGGAAAACTCAAATTAAAATGGAAGCATCCTCAGGTAGTGTAGATTCAAGTTTGTTCAAATCATGGTCCCCGGGGGTAGGGTGAAGCCACAGTTGGGGGATAAATTTTTATACAGGAATATATAGAGAAATTATTAAAAACGTTTCTTTTAAAAACTATTTGACCAAGAAAGCTCAAATTGGCGTGTAACCATCCTCAGATAATGTAGATTCAAGTTTGTTCAAATGATGGTCCCTGTGGGTAGGGCGGGATGGCGATTTGAATTTTTACATAGGAATATATAGAGAAAATCTTTTAAAATATTCTGGGAAAGTTTTCGGTCCAAAACTCAGTACTTAGTGTGAAAGCACAGGTTATGCAGATTTAAGTTTGATGAAACCATGATTCCCTAGAGAAAAGTGGGGCCACGAAATGGGGGGGGGGGGGTAGATAGGAATAGAGAAAAATCTTCTTACAGGTACAACAATAAAAGGGGCTTGGTATTTACCAAAAAAAAGAGGTGGATAAAAATTGGCAGATTTTCAATTTTTTTAGCAAGATATACTGTACTTAGTTGTCAAGATGTTTTGATACTGTAATGCTAATTTGATCAGAATTAAGGCAATTGTTGCTCTGGTGAGAGATGTGGCCCCTGGGCCTCTTGTTTATCTTTGCAATCGTTGGAGACAGCAGCAATGGGCAACACAAAGACCACAATGTTGTGACGTCTTATTTCTGTAACTTTTTGAAAATCACGTATAACACGAGGACAGTGCAAACATTGGTACAGGAAATCTTTGAAATCATTAAAATGACTGTAGTACTAGTATCAGTGGAAGATAATGTCTGTGTGACCAGGGTTTAGCGATATTATTCAGTATTTTTACGAATTTTACAAAATGTCATGTTTCGATTTTCTTTAAAATTAAAAAAAAATTATCAAGTGCGGTAAAGAATAGTAGTTTGGTTTCCAATTTATGCGCTATGCTTATAAGCTTTTCGCCCAGATTTTTATTAGGTTGGTGTTAACGTTTCCGGCCGTTGAGATTACAATTCCTATCTTTATACAGAAAACAGAATAATATTCAATGTTTATGATATAATAGTTAGCCATAGTTTTCGCTATGTTGCATTTCATTTCTTCACGGAAAAGAAAAAAAAAACGGACATAAAACCACGTCCGTCACCGGAAACCAAGCTGTTTTAATCATTAACTTGACTTTTGTTGCCATGATAAGAAATATTTGCGATTAAAATACTATAGTGCCTCGAGTTAAACACGCTCAGTTGCATTAGCAAGTTTCTGTGCGGGTATCAGCTTTAAAGCCTCTAGTCCGTTTGATTTTCAGTTCTGTCATTACCAGGTATTATCTTGAAAAAGATATTTTCCAATTGTTTTTATTTCCACAAATGTGTTTAGCTATTGTACCTGTCAGTGACTATAATATTTCAAGCTAAAATGTAGTATTTTCTACAAATTCATGTACGAAAGTGACTACCTGCTTTCAATTTTTTTAAAAATAATGTCCCATTTCATCTTTAGATAATAAATGTGTAATTCATAAGTAAACAAATGTTACGATGTTTTAAAACGCTATTAAAATCAAAGCTTCCATGTAAAAGTCTCTGGCCGACAGAAAAGAAAAGTGGACGTGTATTTAAATTTCAGTGTGAATTGTTTAGATCAATGATACATGCGTGTTCAAAATGTTTTCATTAATAGTATAATCATGTATATCTTTTCATATCAAGCAAACATTTTGTTTTATTCGAAAAATCATAAGGAGTACTTTTTATTAGTCCATATGAAAGCTGTTTTCAAAAGAAATAATAGTTTCTGAATATCAATTAATGTTTAGTGTTCAAAGGTTATCTGACTCTGAAATTCAGATCAATACCATGCAGTAATCTTTGGGTACAATGCTGGAAAAATAACAATTATGTCTGTAATCAATATATCAATACTTAAATGTGTAGTGGATATGACACTTAATACTTGCGAGCTAAGAAAACATTGATCACACTCATAAATTTTTCAACATAAGAGTAACCCTTTGCCAAAAACATTTACAAGCGCTAGTAAGTCCTTTTATGGTTAAAAAATTAACCAAACAATGATTACAAAAAAACACACAAATTTGACGTGACATAACACGAATCAGTTCCCAGATGCATTAAAGAAGAAGACAGCATAAATATGCTTTGGATTTTTATTTCAACCTAACAAGTAAGTAAATAATGACATTTAGTTTTACATGTACTTATCTAATTCACTTAACAAGAACCATTATTTTTTTTTAAAAACAAACATAACCCAGAGAATCAATATGAGAAATAAGTATCTTAAAGTTCTCATCCACAAAGCCAATATCGAAAAGGTTCAGTGCGATCCATATAATATTGATGTTTATTGTAGCAATGAGGTAAGATCATACAGGAAGAGTTGTGAGCGACTTGTAAAAATTATACAATTGACACATGAAAAGATATTTTGATGTCAGTGTTATCATTATCAAGCCTTAACAATTCGTATGAATGAACTTTTAAAAAATGCTGAAAAATTTATGTCGACCAGTACGAAAAAAAGTTTTCATGAGGACACCCTTTCCTCTCGATGCTAACAGGGAATTAAAACATAGGAAATTATAGAAGCTATTAACCAAAATTACGGATCAACAAAGAATGGTGTCAGACGTCTAAATCTATGGTAAGTGGACGAAGAGTTAAAATCCCTATAGCATAAAACAAGAAACAAACTGACAAAAGCGTAAAAGACACAAGCCGAAAACTGTAGTTTTTAACGTTTCTCCGCAACGTGTAATCGATGTATGCATACAAAAAGAGTCACAAGAACTCCTCCTCTTACTATGTTACTTGTAAATATTTGTTACAGACACATGAACAAAGTAAGGTTCGGTTGAAATAGATCTCGTTACGATCGATGTCAACCGACCTTGTCTCTTTTGTGTGCCGAGCACCCAACCAAGATATTGTGGCAATAAGTTGACGTTGGCGTTGCTTAATTTACAAACACAAAACCCAGATTAAAAAATTCCCAAAGAACTAAGGCAGTATGTAACTGTAGAATGGCTTTGAGGCCAAGATTCTATTGAAAACTAAGTGAAAACCACACGCTTTCTGTGTCTTTTATCGAAAAAAAATTACTCGATTGACGTAACCGTTTATTATCCATGATCTCGCCTTGCAACACAGGTAATATGATTGCTATATTTCTGGCCAGTAAGTATAACAACATGTAAAACTATTTCAGAAAAATAACATTTGAGTATAATTCTTTATTGCTTTTGCCATAGTCAATTATAGTTTTTCTATAAACGTGCAATAGCGAAGCAATCCAAAGGAATATAAAATAAGAGAATGATTTTTCATTGCCGTTCGAACTCTTTAAAATATATCATCCAATTGAGATTGTTCCCGAAAACAACAGAAACGTTTTATAATAACAGCTATAAACCACTAACAGGATGGTGACAAAATGATATGGAGAAAGCGGGAACTGGTGATAAATGGCATCGTTGTCTCTCGCGAAAAGATCCGGTTGTACAAACGTTAGTTAAAAACTTGCTGATACGGTCAATATTTAGTTGATGACTTAATGGGGTCTTTTGGTGCTAGACCCATTAGGACGTCATAACTGATATGATATGTATATTGGCCCCGATAGTTATCGGGATTATAAAAATAATTATGTAGCATTTTCTTGACATTTCATTTGAGGTAATGTGAAAAGTAATCCGGATATATGTGTTTAATTTCAAATTAATTAAAAGATGTCAGGAACATATCAATACAGTTAAGAATGTAGGCGTTTAAGATTCATGTACATTTCAGTCGTGAGAAATGTGAAACACTCCGAGAGTTCGAGCTGATTTTTTATAGTTAAAAAATACTCTTCAAACACGTTATTCTTATCATATCTATTTAAGTTCGGATAAACAATATTTAACTAAGATTTTGTTGTTATGAAGCATCATCAAAATTATCCAAATCTCTAATTTCGCGTGAGCTCCTTTCGTTATATTAGATTTTGACCTGAAATTGACGTTGATTTAACGCTAAATTGAAAATAAAACATAAGTATACGTCAGCCACAAGTTGGAGTGGATTTTCATGAAGAAAACTACTAGTATCGTTAAATAGAAGACAGCTATCTCATTGTAGCAAGGACCTTTGCCCTCGAGTCTCCCCCCTGCAAACAAACAGTTACTGAATTGATTCAATTAGAATATTCACGTTTTTATTACGTTATTCTAAGATAAACGCTTAGAGTATTCGTATGACAAAATCCAGTACATTGTTTTCATCGTCACTGCCAATGTCAGTCGATACGTGAAATGCGCGTGTGTGCAGACGGTTTTTCCGATGAATTATAAGCAAGAGTTCCTTTTATAGAAATGATCGGCATGTAATATCTTTGGTCAGCTCTGTTAATGTAATACAAAAGCATTACCTTACATGCAATAAACTGTATATAGCACCGTTTTGTTGATTTCTAAAATAGCATGGCATGAATAGGCTTTTACTTTTAGAAGGCGAATTATACTTCCGATAAAGATTCTTACGCATATGTGAAGAAAAATGGGATTTGAATAATTATGTATATAAGTGTATAAATGTTTCATTTTCAAAGCAAACGGATAAGAGTAACGTTTTAGGTAATCTACAACATGTAATTAAAGTTTTAGATGAGGTTGTCATTGCATAGTCAGTAAAGTAGTGCAAGGCGCAATGCGTACGCTAATAGTAAATTTGCCGGATGTCTTAAATAGACCCAACTGTGATCGACCGAAGCCGATCACAATAACTAATCAGTTTCCCTCTATTGTTTGATGTAGTTAACTAGAAGACATTTAACGAGATTTTTGTCTCTCAATATTGACTATCATTATTAGTTAGGTGATTAGCCATTTAAACGTTTACAGTCTTAAGCTTCGGATACTTGTGAACTAACGTTTACAAGTGCTGCTTAATCCAACATTTATAGTTTCTATTATCAATGTCAAATGCAATCGTATTTTTAAAAATAAATGTTGATTCTACAATATCTATCATGATGGGAGGCTTCTGTGGAAGAACCAAACACAGAATATTTTTCGTACTTTTCATAGCGACAGTTAAAACCAACACTTACATGCATATCTGTTAAGGAAGACCATATTAATGTAACAAAATAGACATACCTTTATTAAATGATCTACTTTAGATACAAATTGTACAAATTTAATTAATTATTGATTAATTTGAACAAATATATTCAGTATATGAGAAAAAAACCCAAGTTGCTTATTGCGCTGAGTCGATTTTCATAAGGAAGCCGTTTTTCCTTTAGGGAACATTGTCTAAGTTGTTAATCCAGTCACGCAGAACATACCTACAGATTTATTAAACACTAAACATGACGTGTGAAATTGATTTTGTGAAACAAACAACCCTAGGGATATTAAAACATTTGCTGGAATATATACTGCGTACCATTACATTAATTAGTTTTAACATTGCATGTGAAATGCAATAACAAGTGTAGGTATGTTTGCTTTTTGGAAAGCCTTATTTTCAGTCATACAGGGAAACATGAATTTAGATTTTTTTCAGATGATATTTATGATTGGCTTTTTTTTCAAAACATTCCAAAATCAATTTGAAGAATCATGTTTTGGACTACTCTTATTTTAAAAACATCATACAAAAGGCATGCACGTAGGATTTTTCCTTCTTTAAGGTCTTGTAAACATGCATTTGATCTGACTAATCTTGGATATTCATTTTTTTTTTAAATTAAGAGCTTCTTTTATCAGGGTAATAAAAAGGTCATGAATATGTTTTTTAAACACATGCACCGTAAATGAGAGAGAGAGAGAGAGAGAGAGAGAGAGAGAGAGAGAGAGAGAGAGAGAGAGAGAGCGAGCATCTCGTTACGAAAAACGAATAAACACTCCTTACGAAAAACGAGTAAACATTGTCTGATTCTTTATGATGTAATTTTATCGTGAGTGGCACGCTCGTTAGTCTAAGAATTCTTTCAAAGATTTTTTAAATATTTTGTTTACTATAATTGGAGTTTTTAGGAATTCATTAACATTGTAATACTATAACAAAGACGTTTGAGTCCAAACAACAAAGGAAAAGTACGTGTAGAACTTATTTTACATTCATTTACAAGTTGTTTATTAAAATACAAATTAATCAAAGACAATCAAATGTTGGTGTTTGTTTACGCATACATGTATATCAATTTACGGGCCCCACCAAGCTTCCGGCCATTTTGTGCCAGATAATACGAATTTTTGAATTTTTTTCATCCTTGAAAATTTAACTTTATTCCTTCAAAAGGACCTCGTTATGACGTTATCCCCAAACAGGGAATGTCGTTAACGAAAAAATGTCAACCTCTTTTTTGGGATTGTTCGGCTAGAATTTATGGTTACATAATATTATTCGTTAGATCTTCTGTTCCGCGATGTCAATCCATGATATCTAATGCTTTAGAGGGGGTAAAATCGAAAGTTTGGCCATTATGCCCCTTTTAATTCTATTGATTATGAATACACACAATTAAAATTATAACATTGCTACAAACCGTTACATATAAGATATGTACTTGTACAAGTCCTACTGTAATGCATTTTAAAATATTGGCTCTAGCCATTATACACACGTTTGTTTCTTCCATGTGCTATTGACCGAGAGATCGACATTGCAAATATAAAACGGAAATAAAATGTTACTCCTAGCAATAACGGTTTTAATGTGTGAAAATGAAATGAGATAAATAAGACTTCATTATCATATTTCATTAATATTTATATCAAAGTGGGACCAGAATATTGAATAGATTTTGAAGGTACAATGATAATACCCTTATGTCCTATTATTTCAGCAGATGTATCTTTAAATAATTATTGATGATTGCTTGGAGCAATTTCAGACTTTCAATGTGAGGCATCTATCTGCATTATGCAAGAAAAGAACTATATAGCTTACGTACCAGCTGTGTATAATTATATTTTTTCATTTTTGTACTCAAGAGGAACTGCATACATTGCATATTATATATTTGAAGGTGTGAATTGCCCATAAAATAAACAATCGGATGAAGAAGCTTTTCTTTGCGCCATTTTGTCCAATCCTAGTTGTATAAGTGTAATGTACTTATCAAGTCTTGACCCGAAACCCATTCAGTACCTAGCTGGAGGCTTTCTTGAGGTTTTTTTTCTCCTATAACATCTTCAGATTTGTCACGTACGTCTTGTGATGTGTCGTCTGCATACATTGTGACCGAAGAGAGTTTGAGACATTTTGAATAGCCATTGACATATAGAATGAAAAACAATTGTCCTTAAATTGACCCATGAAGAACTCCTACAGATATATCTTTTTCACGAGATGACACATCTCTCCAACTAATACATTGCTTTCCATTTGCAAGATAATGCTGAAACCATTTAAAAGTATTTTGACAAAATTTCAAAAGACTTAAGCTTGTGTAGAGGGACTTTATGATTAACTGTATTAAAAGCCTTGCACAGAGCTAAACTGTTGTCTAACAAACATTCAAAGAAACCTTGAATTGTGTTGGAATTTCTTTGATCCCTGTCTTTGTATCTATTGTGGTTTTCTACTAGGACCTGAACAACGTCATTAGAAAGACAGTCGATGATTCCTTGTTCTGATACTTAACTATTAATTCTCCATTAGAAATTATTTGGCACAATATGTTGTCCTAAACCCGCTGTATTTAGTTGATTGAAGGGGATATGGGCCCGTTATGTCGGATGAGTATCAAGATGGCTCCTCTATCTGTTTTTAGAACCATTTTAACAAGAACTTGGACTTGAGTAGTTGGTTTCAAACAGCATTGTGACGAAGGCCTGTTTATTTCATTGCTAGCCACTCAGTCAATACTCTTTGAAATCAACAAGATTTGTCTGGCTTTTGAGCCAACCTGCAATCGTTGTATATATCACTTGAAACCAGCGCCATTTTCAACTTGTTTTGACGCAAGCAATAGATAGTTATGTCCTACTGAAAGTCCAAGGCCTTGTTAAAATGGTTTTAATCTTGTCAAAATGAATAAAAAGTGATTTCTCAAAAATGAAATTTTCAAGTTCAATAATTACATTCCAATAGAAAATATTACATACATAATTTACTCAGTAAAAAAACTATTTTCCCATAAGTGTTTTACATGAACTTCATAGGTGAATACATGAATAACAAAAGTGGTTTTATACTCGGTAGACAATGGACGCTTATAAGAGTATCTGCTTTTTAAAAAAAATGAATGTTCTATAAACAAATGTAAACTCTTACCATATTGTCTTTTTTGATAATGATATGTTTATTTTGCACAGCGTGATATGTGTAAAGACAATGAACATTTTAATTAGAAATACAAAATAAATCGATTGTCTGTTTGAAACAAATTGCGATTTTAAATATATGTGTAGACATTTGATATATTACATGTAGGTATCCAAATGTCTTATGTCAGTTCTGAAGGTTGGTAGAGTTATAAATGAGTGGTCTGAGATGCTGCATGATATAAAAGGCGCTAAATTTGGTCACAATTGCCCTTGTTCATATGTAGTTGATGAGAAGATGAAACTGTTTTAGAGTTTACGACCGAAGCAGAAGGCCCGTTTTAACAAAATGACACAAACAACGAAATTAAACAAGGCGCAATAGACAAAAAATAGCCCCTGTTACAAAATCGTTTAAAAGTCGTTGTTTTGTAAAAGACGGTGTTTTACAACAATGTTTGGTTTAAAACATCTCTACGTCCGGTTGCTTCGTTGCTGTAAGTGTTTTGGATTATAACCAGCATGTAAAACTGTTTCCACTTGGCAACTTAAAGTTGTTTTCAATCGGAAACAATTCTATTTCAGGATGGTTATGGAACTGGTTTTGTTTTCTATAGCCCGGACACTATGAGACAGACATTTTAAAATAACACTACACATAAGCTCTGGTATATATCATTATTCCAAGATGACTTTTTTTTCCGTGTAATGGTTATTACAGGCGAAGGTTGACATAAGGTGGTGTATTAATTATAGAAACGATTATATAGTATCCAGCTCTTTCTTCTTTTTTTATCAATCGACATTAATTTGCATACTAGTATAATACTTAAAATGACATGGTGACTCAAAAACATTTCTATTTAAAATTTTTGGCAATGATAACGGAAATAAAAGAAATGTACGAAATTTCATCATACAGAAGGTTTCAGGTATCTTAAGTCGGCACCTACAGATTTACAACTCACTTAAAACTCATCCGGAACGAAGCGAGTTTTGGGGCCATTAATTCGATTGTCATTTGATTGCAATTGTTGTCTAAAACAGTATCAATGGGATCGGTAATGACACACTGAGATAAGAATTTAAAAGTCATTCGATGGCTATAGTAAAAAATATGCATTCACAGAGAGTGCATCTGAATAAATATATAGTTCTTAAAGACACCAGGTTTTAATGGGAGGCCGCTGATTCGTGATAAATGCCAGGCTGCAGTATTTACACCCCCCCCCCCTTGCGCTTGCTTGGCTATTAAAAAAGAGAAACTCAGTACTTTTGTGTTGGCTTAATTCTTAGTTCTATTTTTCTCTTTAATGTTCGATTTATTTTGATGGAACTCCGTAATTTTTCAAACGTTCATTTTTTCATATAATACTAGGATATAAAATATCTGGAAATCTTGTTAAAATTTGATATTTGGTAAACCATGGTTTTGTGCGTCTCCTTGTCTCTTTTTAAACAATGCAATGCAAAACAACTTTTGATTTCACGAATTAGAGTTTGCAAAAATTAAAGATATATCAATAATACTTGAATTTACTTAAAGGGGCATGGTCACGATTTTGGTCAAAAATTATTTTTCTAGTTTTAATATTTACAATGCTTCAGAAAGGCTTTTTTAATAGGCAACCGAATTTTGAGTGTCATTTGTTGAGTTATAAGCAAGTTACAGATTTTGAAATTCTTCGCTATGTAAATACAGCGTTTGTTTACATTTTGAACGTTGAACTAAAAATTCCAGTTTCAATCCTAAAACGAATGTCTTAAATGTTAGGAATTGCTTATCTTTGCTTAAAATTAATAAAAAGATAGACAAATAAGCTATAAAAAGATTTTTTATAGGTATATTGAACCTATGTCAACAAAAACAGGGCACAAGCCTTGTTTACATGACAGGGAACTGTGAGCCCCGTATCTTGCTTATAACTCTACGAATGACTATCAAATTTTATTTGATCATTAGAAATGCATTTCAAAAGCATTGTAAATACTGAAAACATAAAAATAGATTTTGACCAAAATCGTGACCATGCCCCTTTAAACTTTGATAATGAGGAAAAAAAATCACATTTTCTTGCAAATATGTAACATCATCACATGTAAGTCCTGTATACATGTTACTACAAAGAATCTTGAAATTCTGTTCAGTGGTTGATGGGGAGCTGCACTGATAAACTGTTTCAGTTTAATATTCATTATCGGCCAAACTTCTGACTTCAAAAAAGTATCATTTCCCAAGAAGAAAATCCCGTAAAAATCCCTGCAAATAAGCATATTTATATGCATATATAATGTCCATAATAACTACCTTAAATAGTTATTTCATGTCAAGACTTACGTTTATTGTCAAAGCTCTCAGTGAAACACATTTTTAATTGACCTCAAAATAATCCACCGAGAGACAACCTTTAATGTATGAGATAACTTAGACAATGGCAAGATAAAAACACCTGGCTCCACTTATATTGCGTTTGAAAGCAGTTTAAAAAATAAAATAAAAAAAAATACAGGGAAATGAGGGAGAAAACATTGAGCAGATGCAAATAGATTACATGAAATCGAGTGCAGCATGAATGGAGGATGATACTTTTGTAAAATGAACTATTATAGTTGTACACAAAACAGTTTCTTTGAGAGTTTGGATGAAATGTATTGTTATGGTAAATACAAGTAAACATGCAGTTTATAAAAAGCGCCCCTTGAATCGATTATTTTTATGCGCTTTTTGGTTCAGTACAAATACAGTCGTCTTCAATACCTCTCAAGTATAGCTATCTATCCTTGTATTTGTAGACCATCATGAATTCACACGATATTGATTGGAATCTAACGCCAGGATTTATATTCAGTTTATAGTTTTGTGAGACCTACACTAATGAAGTAAGTTACTTTATTGTCTTATTTATTTTGTGTTATTTTCTAACTCGATATGTAAATATTTCTTTTAACAATATACAGTGTATTATATATACTTTGTAATATTGTATTTGCATTTTTGTTTTCAAAGTCTTTCTTTTAAAACAAAAATGGTAGGCAAATGTAAAGCGTTTCAAAAACAAAACACACGTCAACATGTGCAATTCACTATATGGTTTGCGTACGTTTTGGTGAAGGGAGAAGCAACCACAGTATGACAAGTAAGCAAAGATCTGTACCAAAACTATATTATTAATATCTGAAAAATTCCAACGGTTGCCGGTATATTTAATTTTATATTTCACTTCAGTTACCAATCCAATCGACTGGCTAATACATGTACCTTTAATTTGATTAAGACTATCATGTAAGGCATTATATTTAAAGTATTTTATGTTCATATGGGTTTGCCTTATTATTATACAATAATGAAGTATACAAAATATATTAGAAAATATTACGCAAAATTTTAGTTTCTTCTAGAACATATGTAAATGAAAAGTCATATTAAGAACACTGATATCTTCAAAAGTTTAAATGAATATTTATTAGCCGGTGAATCGCCGCTCGATTGTCGAACGTTGAGTCACCCTTTTTAATTTTTATGGTCGGTTGATTTCTTTAAAAAATTCACAATTGCTGAACATTCACCTATAACCTCTTGGGCAGGCATTGCTTCAATCTATTGACGAAAAAGTCTGAAGTGAAGCGTCGTCCACCTGACCGCCGCTTATCGACCGATAGACGGTAGATATTTAACGTAATCTGTATACGGTCGGTTTTCCATCAGCCGATTTATCAAAATCGACTGATAAACCAGTCGACCATCGGCCGATTTTTGGTCATCAATTGGTGTCTGCCGGCCGACGTTTAAGAAAAATGTCAACTGACCGATGACGGACATAACAAACTGACGATGATCGAGGGTTGCTCGACTGATTATCGGTATTCAGCGACACAAAAAGTCGGCCGACGCAAAAAAGAGGTTGATATCGGCCAAAACAACGGCTAATGAACTGCTGACTGTCGCCCGAATTTTTTGCCTCTAAAACCTTTTTTTTTTAAATATGACTGGGGAATTACTCAACATTGCATTCACGAAAGGAAAGAGTTACAGATTTTTATCCTTATATCATTTACACAATATGATGACAGGTATTTGTAGTATGATTTTAACGTTTACAGCTACCAAGTATGTACTTTAAGTTTATTCCGTAAATGCATCTTTTACGAGCGATTTCTTGTTAAATAGTAATTCGATTACTGTATTACAAAGCATCTAGGTTTTCGTAAATAATAGCCATGAAAAATAATCAGTTGCCAATATCTAACTACATCGGAAATGTGTTTTCTTTGGTTATGCTTGAGGCGGCTACTGTAATGCAATATCGCACTCAATTAGACCGCAAAATCGAGTCCCTCATCTAAGAAATGCTATCTATTGAACGGGTTATAGTGGATGCGCTTATCGGACTGAAATTTTCCAGGTTTCTCGAAAGTTTAGCTTTGCTTTTAACTTTATTAGTTGTTTTGAGAAACATTTACACTGACAATTTTACGATTTTATTTAATTGTTTACGGTTTCCAGTTGGAAGCAATAATTTTTAACGAACTAAAAGTATACTTTTGAGCTGAAATTTAATCTTAGTCGGTATTCCTGTCAGAATTGTTTTAACCTTTTCACACAAGTATTACAAAATATTTTTTTTTTAAATTTATGAATTTAACATAATACCAAACAAACCAAGGAAACAATCTCTTTAATGGGACCGACAAATATCGACATTTTATTGACAGTTATTTACAGTTATTTACAGTGCAGTAAGATAACTGTCGGAAACATGTTAACTCATATCGACATACATTTATTAATTCATATAAACGAAGAATATTTTTTATGTCAATGAAAGAAATGTTGACGAAATTAGTATATAGCGAGTCATTTCAAATACATCGTCGACTGCATTTCAAAGTTATGTGTACTTTGTTGACCTCGATATAACATCTAAGATATACTTTTTTCCATGGTCTTTCAGAAAAACAAGAATTTTACTGCATATTTAGACCATTCATCAAGATAAACCACCGTTTACTATAATTACACATTACGTTTACGTGACCCAGTAACTTTCAGTAATTACACTACTGAATTAACTTTGTAATGTGTGTAATTACTTAACGATGGTAATTGGGCTTTATTTCAACTTAATTAAATGAATTCACGGTACACTCCCTAGCCTGTAACATGATACAATCCTCGTACATATTAATCTACTTGTATTAATGAGACAAGAAATTACACACACTCGAGCTTATTTGTAAACAAACCGGAGACCAGTCTTGCATCAATATATTACTGTGGGTTCATGAATATTAGTTGAATGCGAATTCTTTCTAGGATTTAGTTGTATTAGTCGAATAGAAAATATAAATTCTCATTAAATGGCAATGAATTAAAACATACTGTATTGAGAAAGTCATTGACCACGAATTCACATGTCTTTGATAGTAAATTATTTTTTGCTAAATCCACGAAATTGATGTCACAGATAATTAGTAATCCACTGAATCATGGGTTTGACGAAAACACATCTATTAGTTACTTATAACTAAATAAAATTGGAAATAGTATATATAGGTATATCCTTAACACACAGTTATGTAAAAAATGTTTTATCAATAATAGTTCGTACATATATCATATATTTATATAAACGACTTTTTCATACAAAAAATGTAGAGAAATCTTTGTGTTATTGAAATAGAACAGTTTTGAAAGAAGCTTGGAGGTTGGGTAGTTGTGTCAAACAGCAATATGACGTAGGCCTGTCTATTTCTTTGCTGGACATTCAGCTATGGCTCTTTGAAATCAACCAGATTGGTCTTGCTCTTGGGCAAAGAGTACTGAATCTGTGTATATTTCACTTGAAACCAGCGTCATTTTCAACTTGTTTTAACGCAAGAGAAAGCTTAAGATAGTTACATCCTACCGAAAGTCCAAGGTCTTGTTAAAATGGTTCTAAAAACGCTGATATTCGGGCACTTCTAAAGCACGATTGTTATCCTTAATTGACGGATTATTTATGGGGAATTGGGGGCGAAATGTATAGAAAATGGCCTAAAAAAGTACGTCTTTTAAAAATAATCACTTTTATTTATTGCAAATTTTACGACAAACGTACTCGACAGGCACGTAACATCGTTTTTTAAAGTGTGTGTGTGGGGGGGGGGGGGGCAGATCCATCCTAAACTATCTTGACAAGCAAAAAAAAAAAGGAAAACTGTTACTTTCCTAAATCCTGAAAATCCTAATCCGTTAGGGGGAGGGGGGGGGAGTATTATTCAATTTCACTGATTAATTACATGTACTTATTTTCAATTCAATTTTTTACATGGTCCCATAAATTAATTCAATTATCTGTATGTAAATTTAAGAAACATCTTTGTTGCGCAAAAAAGGGGGGGGCAGCCCCCTTTGCCCCCCCCCCCCCATCCGATTCTACGTGCCTGCTCGATATAAGTAAAAGGATCACCACCAGTTCAATTAGAAGACATAATTGTCAGTTGTATGTTTGTGCGACTCTGACGTAAATGAGTGTTGTGGACGGGGTGTTGATAATCATATATTATGACATTATAGTATATCCTTATAATTATTGCTATATACATTGTGTAATACATGTATGTGAGGGGTTTTTTTTAACCAAGAAGTAAAAAGTATGTTAATTTTCATTTTACAATGCAATTTTACTCGTGAATTTAGCATGGCTCACTACAGAATTACTTGTCCCTATAAATACAGATCATCAAGTAAAACAATAATACTACTTCTCCTTCGGAGCGGGGGTATAATTAACTGTAGTAGTAAATGTAAAACGGACAACCAATCACCAATAAAGGGTTGTTAAGTACACATCTGATGCAACGTATAAATAGTGTTTAATGGTCAATGGAATTGACAAGAAGAAGCCCAGACATCAGGCCCAACGCCATTGAGCCTAATAGGGATCACATTCAATTTTGTTAACATTCACATTTCATAAATATCAATACAAGAATGATTATTATAATAATGGCTTTAGAGCCATGAGTCAAATCTTCATAGTGTGTAACATTCACAGTGTTAATGTTTCCAATGATCTTTGCTAATGAATATTTAATAGTAACGAGTCTTAATGTTACTTGTATCTAGCAGTGGGGAAAAACATATATATAACATTAATTGAACAACGCACTTTCACCGATTGTAAAGCCTGCTATTAAAGAAACACCATTTTCCATTTCATTTCATATGCATGAGTTTTTTGGTTATCCAATTTTCTTTTATACGCATGGGATTTGAAATATGAATAGTGTGTAAGGCTTAGGATTGATTAAATTACTATAAACAAATTGAATTTGCGTTTTAATTTGTTCATCTGAGTTTTTATATACATGTACATATGTACTAGTAGTAAATTTTTTTTTAACTTTTATTTCTTTTTCAGGATTAATTCCTTTTGTGCATAAAAGAGTTTTGATAAATATTTTCAATTCTGTGAATTGATCGTTCTTATCCATGAAAATATTTCATGGATAAGAACGATCAATTCACAGAATTATTTTATCATCTAGTCGACAGCAGGTTGGGTTATTGAAAAAGAAAATGATTATTCATGATATCGTAGTTGAACATAGACGATTCAATATACTTCAATTGTTGCAAAAATCAAAAAAAAAAATCAGTGAAGTTTACCTTCTGTTTTATTGTGTCATCAAATGCAACACGACTGGAGATAAAATCAATTTTCTGATGCGCAGTTGTTAAAAACTTAATCAATTAAAGCGAAATTGTATTATAAGGGAGCATCAAACGAAAATATGGATACTTTACATGGACAAAAAGATAATAATCAATGTTTTGCATGCATGCAGTGGAGCATTATTCACAGAAAATGGGGATTTATTTATCTGATGGGTACCGTTAAATATCTGTTTAGAGTAGCATGTCTCAAGGACGATGATATGAACATTTTTATCTTTGCATCTGCGACAACCCAGACCTTATTGTGCTTCCAGTGAGCGTTCAGTTTCAGTTCAGTTTGTGTTCAACACAAAGCTCTTGATTATAATAACCAGTATGTTTTCACTTGCACTTTGAAACATGTTGAACATGTCCAATGCTCAAGGTCAAAAATCTCCTACACCACTAATGTTTCTGCAGATATATCGGTTACCTTGATGGTTTAAAATTCAGATGGCTTAATTGGTTATAATGTGATCTTAGCTATCACATTTATATGGTTCTTGTTAAATGTAATTGCCGGAGATAAATTGGTCTGTGTTACCTTTCTATGTACACGATGCTAAAGTAGCTCGGGGTTACTGTATGAACGTTTATTGATTGATTTCTTTACGCTTTCCTCTTAATCTTTTTCTTTTGTTCTATTATTGTTGGCAATGTACATTTAACTTTTGAAAATTATCGTTTATTGGAATCAGACCTTTGGTGCCGATGCAACACAGACTCATTTAAAATAATTTATTATATTTCAAGGACGTATTGAATTTTATAGGCTATATGAGTCTGGGTTTACAGATAATCCCGATTAGTCGGCGACAGCGCCCCCTTAAAACTTGACAAGATAGGACATTATAGTTAATTTAAAATCTACTCCCTCCAAATGAAAAACATAGCATACTCAAGTAGAAAAAACTGGTAGGTCTGATTTTAAGTTTATATACGTATAAAAATAAAACATGCGCGGATCGACAAACTGTGTGTGTTGGGGGGGGGGGGGTCCCTTCCCTTGGACAATTCAAATTTTATAAACTTACTTAGTAAAATTTTTAAAAAATTCTGGATCTGTGCATATATTCTTAAAGTTTATAAAATAGCAAGAGATCGGTAATAGCATAGTTTAATTGGACTACGTTACACAAGACATTTAAGATAAAAAAAAAATTATCATTTTCAATATTTCATGTCGATTCATTGCATTTTTACAGATTACGTTTCGTTTCAGTTTTGCCCATTCACCGTTGTTTTAAGCAGACATCTTTGGGATTATGACCATTTAAAAGAACCCTGCTTTTAAGAAAGAACAGTAATTAAAGTATAACTTGAAGGAAGTTCTAACAAATTGATTTTGAAGGAAAAAAAACATTGTACCATTGGGCATGCATTGTAGGGGTAAGGTGTGAGCCTCATTTCGTCAAGAGGAAACAAAATATGCCCTGGACAAATGAATCGGACAGACAGACAGACAGACGGGAAATGTTCTTTCAGTGTCACTGCATACATTTTACAAAATATGATCCGACAAGTATGATTATGAACAAAACACAGAGGTTATTTGACCTTGAGTTTTTTTTAGAAAGTATGTGTTCAAGGTCAATGCACACCCTCTACCAAGGTCAACCTATGGGTTAAGCTTAATAATAAAATGGACCAAGTTAAGTGGCCGAAAGAATATGTTTTAAACAATGATTTTTACAAACTTATTCGATCTTGACCTTTTAAGCCGCTTGAAAACTATGAAAGCATTTCAATCATGATATTAGGTTTGCTCGGAATATTGCTTAGTGTTCTGTTCTCATGAATGGTCGGATGAACATTTTTATCAAGACATTTCGGTTGGTAAAGTTTTCTTTGGCTTAAATATGTATTGACTTTAAGGATTGAGTATTCTGTGCTGCTGTTGATCAATTTCCATTACAGAAAGGTTCAAACGTGGGTTTGTTTGATTTCCATGTTTCGGTCACCATTTACAAATTTGTTTGCTCTATTGTGACCAACCGAAAAAAAAACTCGAAATAAGATTTGTTATCTGTTTTATTAATGCATAACTTGAATAGGATATTTGAAATAGTTTCCCCACCTACAGATACTCATAGAGTTGGAAAGACAACAAAATTAATTGCTTGAAGGTAACCTTGACTTTATAGTTTTAATACGTACATTTTAACAATAATATTACAACGTGAGAAACATGTATAACACATAACAATTCTTCTGTACCCCATCTTAGTGAAACCGACACAAATTCAAAAGAGTATTCGGTGTCCATATATTCAAATAATTAAGTAGACATTTTTGTCGTCGAGTAATATTCTATCATTTAGACTTCTAGATTATATTGGAAAACAGTCTTCAACAGAAACAGTTGCCTTCATTGACACGTTCTACAATTACGTGAGCAGATTCATACTGAGAGCATAACATTTTTACTATGTAACTTTACCCCAATATTATATCAATGGTCTAACACCACATTAATAAATGCATACACAATAAAGTTTAACAAGTTGAACAATTTTAAAGAAAGCCCGAAAATTGAAAAACAAAAAAAAAAAAGAAAAATGTCTTTGATACATTCATTAAAAACACTACAGAAGTTTTCTCTTTCCTTAGATTAAAATAATTTGTACAAAAATTACTAAATAATATTGTAAAATGTTGAATTGTCACAATAAAACATGAAAAAACAACTAAAATGAATGTACGCAATTGTTCACAAACTTTTTGGACAACCCTCCTAAATGACTTAATGAAAAGTCAGAGCAGGGGATGCAGTGAAATACTTGATTGTCCCATTATACAGTATGAAGTTTTATCTTCCGTGAAAGAACTAAAATACAACAAATTATCCTAGAGTTTTGCATGATGTTAAAAGTTTTAGCGTTATTTTTTTATTTTCCATACTCTGTATGAGAAACTTCTTATATGGGATTCCCCTGGAATAATTTCGGAAGAATGATGGATTGTTATTAATATTTAAAACCAAACAAACGGGATCTAATGCAATCCAAAAACTATCGGTCGATTACCTTTTTAAGCTACCCTTCTAGTGAAACTCTTACCTAGTATTTCGAGAAACCTATATAGGGACATATGTAGAAAGTATTAACTTTATTAACGATTTTTACTGATTTTTAATTTCTTGACCTAAGCACATATAAAGCAGATTTGTTACAAAAAAACGGTAAAATGGAGAACTCAAATGGCACGCGGAGGAAGGGGAATCGCATGATAAACGCGTACCATTCACTAAACAGATCAACTGCTTATTAGTCCCCTACCGGTTATCACCGGAGGGACTATAATAGCTTTCCTCTGCGTCCGTCCATCCGTCCGTCCGTATGTCCCACTTCAGTTTTCCATACTTTTTTTCTTTATGCGTTTGAGGAATAATATGAAATTTGCTGAACAGCTTCAAAATGTCAAACTACAGATTAAGTTTACACTTTTGTAGCGTCTGGTTGACATATTTTCGAGAAAATTAATTTTTTTAATGTCCGGGGTCGATATTCTGCATAACAGTGCATTGTTTTCTCAATTTCCACAAACCGGTAGGGGACGTGTATTGCTTATGCAATACTCTCAGAATGCTTGTTAACTTATAGGGTTTGAAAGGTGTCTGAATGGCAGAGCTATGTCGTTCACTAAATTACAGAGTTTCCCTTTGTGAAACCAATGATTTGTATTTATAACTGGGTGTTGGCTTTTATGAGCTGGCAAGAAAACAGAAAAATGCATAACGGACATTCTGAGTTACAGAGAAAATTATAAGAGTTAGAGTATTATTCAATGTTCTTAGTATGCGTATTTCCTTCTTGAACTAACTTTATATTTAAGTTCAATGTGCCAAAGGCTCTAGCAATAAAGCTCACATGATTCATCTCTCAAAAGCAAAATTAAAATTCTATTATAATAATAGATACTACATGTATTAGCTATAGAAGAGTAAAAAGCTCACATGATTCATCTCGCAAAATTAAAATTCTATTATAATAATGCATACTATTAGCTATAGAAGAGTACATGCATATCATAAGTACTATTACATAAACCAATAAACATTCAATTTTTTTAAATAGCATAATAGTTATAACTTTGATACATGAATTTGTTTTTAAAAAAAATACAATTTACGTAATGACATGAAGATATTTATTCGACAACTTATTTTTTCTTCATTCAAAATAGATCCAGTATACTTTATTCGAAAATATGACTATAAAGTATTCAGAGGGATTTTCAACATAAATTCTTTTAATGTCATGGATACCATAGTTATATGTTTTGAATTGCAAATCAAATGCATTGTGAATATAGTCATAACTGAGCTACTGAAACAGTAGAAAACACTTTAAAGGGGCATGGTCACGATTTGGTCAAAAATTCTTTTTTCGATTTTAATGTTTACAATGCTTTAGTAAGGCATTTTAATAAGCAACTAAAATGTTAATGTCATTTGTTGAGTTATAAGCGAGTTAAAGAGCTTACAATTCTTCGCTTAGTAAACAAAGCTTTTGTTTATATTTTGAGTGTTGAAGAAAAAATTCCAGTTTTAGACCTAAAATGAATGAGTTAATCGTTAGGAACTGTTTTTTATGCTTAAAAGAAGCAAGAAGATAGACAAATCAGCTTGAAAAAGATTTTTTTACTGGTATATTGAACCTATGTAAACAAAAACAGGGCACGAGCCTTATTTACATGACGAAGAATTGTGAACCCTGTATCTTGCTTAAAACTCATCGATTGGCACCCAAATTTCATTTGATCATTAGAAATACATTGCTAAAGCATTGTAAATAATAAAAACAGGAAAAAAAATTGACCAAAATCGTGACCATGCCCCTTTAAATGAATAACAAAAACAGCAAAGATAACATTCATGTAATTAAACAACTTTATACATGTGTGATTATTCCCTTATCAAAGAATCAACGTAATGGGTGGTGTATTATCCTATTCATTATATACACGTTCTACGCACTGATTTAATTTTTCTACTTTCAGCTAAGTTTGTTTATGCTTTTTTTTTTTTAGTTCAGGCCGACTGTTAACAAAAGAGTGTCGAGATTATAGCAGTTACATTGCAGTTTATATTGCAAAACGTAATAATAACGGCCACTACCCTTTACATTATCCATCGTAATCAACGTGACCCGAGAAATCATGTCAAGGTCATAGTAATAAATTTGCACTTTTTTGGAATATCTGTGTCACTATCAGTTGTTTCCTTTTGGAGGGGTTCAACAGCTGTGACAACCCGCGTCCGGTCTGTCCCATTATCGTCCCTCGACAGACACCGGCAGTGGTTTTTATTCATCCAAACTGTTGCGTCCGTCAGTCTGTGCTTGATGAATTCTAAACTTAAACAAAGAGTGGTGCAATGAAATTCCAGCCAACAAAGAGATTGCTTTTCACAATAAAAAAGATATCGGATGACTGGGTATGTGCGTAGTATTATAAAGTTATAAAGTGCATTAATTTGACGCACATTTGAACAGTTTATTGTGTACCATGCTTGTACTAAGTTTTCATATCTTAATTTTTTTTAGTAGTTAACTGTTAATAGGAATTTAGTTCATCAAACAAGGTATGTCATTGATTTACAGTGCAAAATATCTAATAACTATATAATTTGAAAATATCTTTTTTATTTATTCCTTATTGACGATCAAGTTTGTTTAAAGTATTTTTGCATGGAAAATATTAATATTAAACTTTGAGTTGAATAACGTTTTAAGTCTTAGAGGGACTTTTGAAACCATATGTATTAAATTGATAAGAGCTGTGCATTTAGGTTGTTTTTGTTATTATGATGTTTATATATAATCATTTAAGTTACAAAGTGCAAACGAATTCAAGGGAGGAGGGAAACAATCGTTTTACGGTTATTGGGCCGAAAATAATTTATTTTTAATAATACCTGACTTGTAAACTGGAGAATCAAGTGCAAAGTAACAATCCGTTAAATATCTAAAAAAAAAACAAAAAAAAAACAACAACCGATTTATAATAATATATTATACAGACTATAGGCAACTGCTGTAGTTTTAAGGAGACTGGAAGTTCGACAAATCAGACAAATCAGATCTACCTTATAACTTTGGATATGATTAATTACGCCACAAATCATGATCCAGGAAAGAAACAAGAGGTTTAAAGGCCTTGACGGTCACTTAAGCACATGTACATGCACAATTACTCATAGGAGTGGCATGTTTACAATCTAAACTTCAGGCGCCTTAAATAGTCAAATTTTTAAAATATTCACAGTTTTATTTACTATGCACACATCATGCATACAGTTTATTGCTACAAGCATACAATGCACAGGATATTATAGTAGATTTCCTAAAATAGAGCACATTTAATTTAGTATTGCAAAGTGATAATTTACCTTGTAGTTTTCAAGATAGAGTTAAAAATGCTAAAATTGTAAACGGAGATGCACGATCAACGGCAATAGATTACCCGAGGAACTCGATTGTACTAAAAAGTAGATGTTTACAATATGGTCATATTTGTCAATCCCCACCCGCCCACACCCAGAATAAAAGACTCCTGTCCCATAGGCAGGGAATTTAACAGTTTAGGAAGAGGACATTATTGTCAAAATCACAGTGCTTTTAGTTTATCTGCCACAACTGAGAAAGAACAGAAGAAAATATAATTTTATACATTTTCATTATTAGGCCACATTGATTCCACTCAGAGGTCTAGTCCTCTGACCCAGGGGCCATGAGTGTCACAAGTTGGGTAGAGGGCTTCAGGGACATCATAATCGTTCATTTTCTAAGATTTCGTAAATTTTCTAATGACGTGAACCCCGGACCTAATTATAAAATTCAATACATTTGGATTATATGGCCATATTAGCCGCAATTTAGGGTCTGAACTGCTGACCCTGAGGGTATGAATTTCACAATTTTGGTAAAAGCATCCCTGCTCATCATAACCATTAACTTTAGTTTCTTTGTTAAATGTCCAGTAGTAGAGAAGAAGATTTAAATTTGGGCCAATTCTTAGTTTTTACCCAACATTTATAGGTCTTGGGAGAGGGTGATCATGATATTCACTCTTGATATTACCTTTTTAACTATTATATTGACATGACATTTTTAAAAAATTGTATATATTTGTAAAGTATCCACGCTATAATTTTTACAAATTAAAGCTTTTATCCGCACTTTAAACGGTGTTAACATCGATTTGTTAAAGGTTGCTCGTTTTGTTAGCATGGCCTACATCTTTATTAATAGTATCGTTAACTAATTTTTTTTATAAATTAAGTATACTTTATCTAATTTGATATTATAAAATTCAGTAAACGACAATAGTTATAGCATTGGGCATTTGTAATCAGATAAAATAAAAAAACACTACTGCACCAAGTCCCCGTCTGTGGTATAAATTAGGTTGGATTCGTGTTGAACAATTTTCTTTTGATATCATGTCACTTTGTTACAAATTATTTTTTATCCAACATTTGGGATAAAACTGCTTCCTTGTTTTCTCCCATACCGAGTAACTCAACCCCCCGATAAGGTCAATGCTACGTGTAGGTGTAGATAATTACATCCGCAAAAACAGCTTATATTTCAGAATATCGAAATGCGATGTTTCTTTACCTTTATTGAATTGAGAACCAGAGGTAAAAAAAATACAACAGTACTTAAATGATATATCAAAGTTATGAGCATTTTATCAGTTGGATTAGAAGCATAATCAAATAAGGTACATTATATGCACTTTTTCCCAAAGGCAAATTTTAGGTGTGTTGATGGAAAACTAATTTTATCACATAGAAATACGTGTGCCTAACCTAAAGCTGATCTCGTTATAGCTAATGTCTCTTTTTCGCTTCACTCTATATGCATATGGATAAAACGGCAAATTACAGTTATTAAGATTTTTAACTATTCCCCTAGAATCAGTGTACCGAGATAAGCGTCCAGAAATTCTCGACTAGGCCATTAAGACTGAATGATTCCACGCAGTAATTGTACGTTATGAGCATCGAGAATTGACTATTTGTTTTCCACACGGAAAGTATTTCCTTATGAGTTTATGCACATGGTCCAAGACTTATTTGATAGTTGGACAAAACATGTATGCATAAGAAAAAAAAAACTAACTGAATGGTATATTAGTAAGTAATAAAAGTAAATAGATAAAAAAAATCAATTTGTAGCAACTAACATATTACGCTAAATTTACACATATAAAGAAATTCATAGTTCATAAGTTAATAAATCTTAAAGTATTTTTAGGTCACCTGAGTGACTCAGGTGTTCTTCGAATCGATTTGTCCATCGTCATGCATTTTCCGTAAACAATGTTACATTTTTAACTTCATGAAAACCACAAGGCCATGCAGATAGAGAGATATATAAATTGTAAAATTTATGACCAAACTCAGGGCCTCATGGGCGGGGCAAAATAAGCATATTAAGGCCAATTTTATTTTCAAAATGTTCTTATCTACTCCAACACATGTAAAAAAACAAACAAATACATGGTTATGATATCCATGATGCCCTCTACCTTAATTGTGAAATCCAGGGTCCCCAGGTTCAGGCCCTAGTGCAAGACGATTATGGTCTAATAGTGAAAATGTATCAAATCTTCTATTCCACTCCCATATAGTTTTTTAAAAAATGAATGCATGGTTATGATTTCTATGAGGCCCTCTACTTTAACTGTAAAACTCATAGTCCCTGAGTCGGGGTTTTAGGCCCAAGGGCGGGACAAATTTGGCCATATCGTTAAAATGTATTTAATCTTATAAAATCCTCTTCTCAACTCACATACACATTTGAGATAAACTGAATGCATGATTGTGATGTTTTAGGAAGCTCTCTACCTAAATTGTGAAATTCATGCCCCTGGTTCGGGGGTTCGGGCCCGAGGGCGGGGCCAATTTTGCCAACTAGTGAATATGAATTAAATATGAATTAAATATAAAAATCTTCTTCTCAGCTTCACAGTTGGGTGAGGGAAAGTCATAGAATACATCGGTACATTTTATTGTATGATGTTCATGAGCCCCTCCTCCAAAATTGTAAAATTCATGTCTCCTGGGGCTCAGGCCCTTGGGTGGGGCCAAAATGACCAAATAGTAAAAATGTATTTCATATTAGAAAATCTTCCTCTCTACATCCACAGCTGGGGGAAAATAAACTGAATGCATCATCTGATGTTCATGGACCTCTCCACTTAAATTGTAAAAACTCATGGCTCAGGGCAGGGGTTCAAGCCCATGGGCAAGGCCAACATATGTAAATGGTAAAAAATGTATTCATTTTTTATAATATTCTCTTATGTACTTTCACAGTCACAATACATTTTTTGGCAAGACTTGACTAAAATAAGTTAACATCATACCATATTTCATTTGAACACACATTAAAAATCATTTGCTCCCGCAACTCGTTGCAGATGTGACTTAAAATCGAGTCTTGTTTTTGTTCACATTTGGATCAATCAACATTTCTTTAATGAAAAAAAAATCATAAATAAAATAAAAATTAGCTTTGACAAATACTTCAAATGTTTAACTGTTTACATGAGTCTACATTTTCTGGTGTCTTTGTGATAATATTACAAATTCAAATGTAACGTTTAGTTAAATTATATATTTCATCAATGACGCAAAGGGCGTCATTTTGGGGCGCTTGCATGGTTTGCATATAAGATATTGCATATTCTTATAAGAAATCGAAATAAATTAAAAATGTCAATTACTTCATATTTAATCGTACAATTGCTGAATATCATGTACATATAAGTAACAGGGAAATATCAGAGATTGAATATTAACACTGTGTCGGATAAGTACATGTATGCTAGTGCCAAGGTGGCATTTTTGCACCTGCTTAAGATACAAATGGTTGACCTTTGTCTCTTAAGTTTATAACCGATTTTGTTTTTAGTGTGTTTCACCTGACAGGCGAGATATTTACCTTTAAAAATTAATACCCCATAGGAAAATAATAATTCCCATCAGTGAAATGATTCCCCTACAGAAAATATAAACAATTCTATAGGGGTTTTCTAAAAACCTGCCGGAACTATACTTCATACACGAGAAAGGTATTTCCTATAGGAATTTTATTCAGACAGGTAAATTTCGTATTAGAAATAAAGATATCACATCGGATTTTCTCAATCCTCTCGAAATTTTAATTTTTATAGGAAGTCCTTGTTTTTCGATAGAAAATTTCAAATTTCCCATAGGAGTATTGATTTTCCTAAGGAAAATATTTTTTTCTGTAGGAATATATTTTTGAAAGATTCATACACATGTATCTCACCTGACAGGTGATATACAATAATAACAAAGGAGGATATAAACTCCTTAAGCAGAGTCTATCATATGGCATATTCGAAATTTTCGATATATGCAGCTTAGACGGGAGCAAAAACCACCTTGGCACTAGCATTATTATCCGGCACAGCGTTCATTACGGGGTTTATTTTGATTTGATCATGCCCCGACCATAATAATCAGTTAGCTCATGATATTGAAAAATGATTCCGCATCCCTTATTTAAAATTTGCGGTTAAAATGCTTAAACATATGCTAACAGAATATGACAAGAGCTTTGTAAGCATAACATAGAATGACGATTTTAAAATCTCTTTAAAGAAAATGCACATCATAAAATTAATTCGTGCATAGTAAATGCAGAATAATGACGAGCTTTCTGAAACTTAAGAATGAGGCCTGTATCCTTCTCATCAATCAAACACTGTCAGTGATAGGTTTATAGAGTTAATCCATTTTTCCCAAGCATGCATCTGACGAAGATAGAACACGTTGCTGCTGGTGACTGGATCAATGTTCATACAGAAATTCTAGAACGTTTCAAGAAAAATTGTGCCTGGATGTGAAGCAAAATTTTGTTTTGTACGAGTAGTGGGAGGACAGAGATGCAATATACATATATTTCTTTTACTTACTCTGATTTGTGCAAAAAATGAACAGATAATTAGTAAAATATGAGACCATCACATTTCAGATGTAGCACTCAGTATTAATAATTCAAAATACATGTAAAATGATGTTTGTAGATTTCAAATAAACAACAAAAGGTAATTCGTATTCTTTGTGGAATTTCTAACCGCTATTTTTAATATTATTGCTCTAGAAATCTTTTTATCTCGTGAATTTTTTTAATCTTAAATCAAATCTAGATGAAACATTTACAATTGTTCGGTATATGCTGTCAGAGGGATAATAAAACTAAGACCCATTGTCAAAATTAGAAAGCTGATCAATGCACTTTGTGTGTTTATTTATGTTATCCAACATAAAGTATTCGAACTCATAACAATAAATTAACACATTGAATGCAAGTAAAAGTAGACAACCTTAAAATTATTTTTATTAAAAAAACACCGATCCAGGGACATTTTTCAAGTTAACATTGTTTGTAAAAAAAAAAAAAAAAAGCATCATTCTTAGATGAGATCCAAAATCTTCCTCCATAAACTATGTTTCGTAATGAATATATGAATATGCTCTGTGTTATTCACATTTTGGTAATAACATTTTAACTCTGTTAAAATGTAATGTGTCTCACTTACGTCAGCACCAGTGATGCTCTCGCTTAGATGTTTAGAGATATATGAGCAAGATAATAATTTTAACAATATGGCAGCCCATGGATTGCAAGAATTTGTAATAATTCTCAATAGCAAATCTTCTGAATGAGGAAAGCAGTGTCTAAATGGTTTTCTGATATCATTATATGTATGAACCTGACAAATTTGAATCCTTAATTGGATTTCTAATCTTCTCTTCCGTTAATATGTAAATCAACGACAACTGGATCTAAATTAAAGAAATTTTATAAAATTACTTGTATGGCTGATTCAAGTTCAGGGAGTTGTTTGCCTCTACATTTATGGGATGAATAATACTTAACATAATATTATAAAATAATATAATAGCAGTCAGCTTGAGATAAAAACCCCCAATAGGTACACATTTTGAAATTAAAAAAAATTCAAGTACAGACAGATTTGAATCCCCCCTGGTGTTTCGTCCTGTTATGAGCGACCAAGCTGTCTTTGTGACAGCTAGATATGCAGATGATAAATACAAAATTATATAAAAATGGTATGTAGCAATTTTTCGGATGCGATAGTATCATATATGTGCCCATTGTACGAAATGTTGATAATTACCGGTTCGGATAGAAAGAAATGATATGAAAGTAGTGAGGGCTGCGGCCTGTATATTACACTATTAGGCTTAGTTAGGGACATTAATCCCGATTAGTTACCCTAGAGCTTAGACAGCAAACATTAATCGGCGCCGTTATGTTAATTAAGTATAAACATTTGGTTTTCTTTATAGTATGCAAATTAAAATCATTCCGTAAGTATTTTTTTTTCAAGCTGATAAATGCATCAGTATGGATGATTTTAATTTCTTTCCGATGTAGTTTTTTTCATATTCTTGTGGGTCTTTAACGCATTTTTGTTATACTTTATTACATATAATTGTCAGAGCTAACAAAATACCACGATAATATTTTATTTGGTGCAAGAAGGTTGTTTGCACTAAGTTATAACACCACAAGGCTACAGAATAGAAACCCCCCACAGCTACTTAAGGAATAAGGAATCATTCTTTGAATGTTATGAGGTGATAGTTTGGTCGGGGCGTGATCAAATCCAATAAAGCCCGACGGGCTTTATGAAAGATTTGATCACGCCCCGACCAAAAGTATCACCTCATAGTAATCAAAAAATGATTCTATATCACTTAAATTAATATCATTTTCAGCAATTGTACGATTTTCAAATATTTGAATATAAATAAGCAAACCTCGCTTGCGCTCAAAATTGTACGTCGTTAGAATTTATTGAACTGAATAGTACAAAACCGATACGTAGTCACAGGCAAAGAAAAATGTAAATATATAAGCTCAAAATGACCCTTAGTATTTTAATGGCAATGGATAGAGCAAATGACTTATAATACTCTGTATGCTTCTTGCTTGATTGAATTAATCCACTGCTGCGTAAGTTATAGATATTATTTAAACTGCATTAAAGTACATTTCTGTCATTTCTTCTTATTTTATCATCCCACTGAAAAAATGATTTCGAAAGTCCTAGTTTAAATAACCTGTCATATAAATTCTTTTATAAGATTAAAGGGGCAAACCGATCGATGATGAATGCATGAAAATGCTTGCACTGTGTACAAAAGCTCCGACAATTTTTTGTCTTACAAGGCATTAACAACACGTGCAATGAATCAATATGACATCTTTCTAGGGTTCGCTGGGTTTTTTTTTGTCTTTTAAGTACATTTATATGAAAGCAATTGTAGAATGAAATATGCAATTGTTCTCATCAGCACTATCCTAGTTTTTTCAAGTGTATACTCTTTGTTGTACTGTGACAATATAACACAATTATACACGTAAATAAGTAATCTAAATTCATTAAAGCAATTTATGGACACTATTTAATCTTTGAAATGGAAATTGTTTCAAATGAATCAGATTCTGTTTAGTGAATATGAGAATGTCACACAACATAACATGCCGCCAAATATAAAAAGACAATATACCATCAAAGGCTGATGGTCTTTAGATAATAGAAATTATGCTTGTGTTTTTAAATCAGAATCTATCTAATAAGAATAGATATAATCAAGTTTCTTTAAACGCAACTACATGTATGTATATGGGCACATAAGCATAACGTCTGTCGAGTAATATAAAATTACAACAGTTTCTGTTTTACATCCGTCAAATCGCGATCAGAAAAAATAAAAATCTTAATTCTTTATTTGTGCGACATTAAATCTAACTTTATTTGTTTTATCTGTGATGTCAGATGACATCAAATTAGCTCTCAGGAGTATTTCTAACATATTTAACAGATTTTATCTTTAACACAAAAAGTGCGTGTGACCTCGGAAGTTGAAGATTTGAAAAAAAAAATCGAGTCTCCTTGATTTCTTGTTAAGTGCAGAAACATGGGAAAAAAATTTCCAGAACAGGATTTTGAAAATATCCCACCATTTTTATGCCTCCAAGGAGACATTGTAATGCTTCTAATGGATTTTAAAAGGAGCGTTACATGAAATAAAGCCGTGAAACCTTAAAACTGTATGACATTGTCATCTTTATGAACATTTCGACTATATATTTTTGCTATCAAGTGCACTCACTGAATAAAATATGAAAAAAAGCTATCTAAACTAATGGAGGACAATAAGACATATTTTGGACGCTGTAAAACAGCAGTTTTATTTTCATTTATTTTTTATTTTTATGTGTATTGCGTTAACCGATACAGCATTATTTAGATAAATCTTGTATTTGCCAATTATGTAACATTGCAAGGGGGTCTTTTGAAAGTTAAAAAACAACAAGATCAAATGTTTGTTCACGGATCTGCATGTCTATAATCACATGTTTAAACAACCTTTCATCTTTTAGCCTGAAAATCAACTGAATTCAATGATAGTCTTTGACAACCTTTGGGTAATAGTTGATATTGACAGTTTTTTTCAAGCAAAGAGCTCACACGATATTGATTAGATAATTTAGCACAATTTTTAACTGGCATTCTGAAAAACTTTTAAAATAAATGACCACAATGACAAAATCAATAAGGGTTACATACTTGGTACTGGCCACATCTAATACAAAATGGACGTCAAAGAAAAAGCTTAAAAATATTTCATTAAGCAAGACTTTAAATATGATGGTCTTTACCGTCTGGCCTGAAAATCAATAGATACATCAGTTGATTAACCAATTATTTTTGACAACGATCTCTACCTACATTGCACGAACCAACAGGGAAAACATCGTACTGCCGTTTCCCTCTTTCTGATTCTCTCTTTAGTTATTTTATAAAGTGAGTAAAAGTACGTACAAAATCGTTTCTGTCTATTTTAACGCTTCCTTACATAAGAAACCGCCACTTCATCTCTATATGGAAGGTTGCATGTACTATAGTTGGTACAAAACATTCACAAACTATTAACGTAAGCGTCGGAGACGCCCCTTTAATATTAATAATAGACAATGCATTATGCAATAATATTTGAAATTAATGAGAAGCAACTCAATTTTGCATTTATTTTTTTACATCCATAGATTTTTATTCCATTTGATGTGTTTTTCAGAGTTCTGCGGTGAAAGGTTAGTGAAAACTTGTAATTGAGTACTACTTTCTAAACATTTATGTAGATGACCATTGCCTGTTGTTCACAGTGCATTTAGTTACATGTAATACATTAATCTTGATGTAAGAAATAGAGTCTGTACGCTGACTTTTTATTTAGATCATGCATCTGCAACCTCGTAGTCTCTAATCAAAGGATGGGCGTTGGTATGGTAAGATTACATTGTCCTGCTCATTATGAGATTGTTGTCAAAGCCAGTAACATGGTTTCAGAAGATTGGTTTCAACTTTTTTTTAAATCAAAGAATATTACTATCTCTTTTGCACTTAATTTGAAAAAAAAATAAAACTAACCCGGATTCTTGCTTTTTTCCTTTTAGAGGAATCTTTTATTGTTGATGAATGAAAAAAGAAAGGGAGCGGGTTTTGTTTTTTTAATTTTGATTTCGATGTTACGTTCTGACATTATATAAATCAAGCAGCATCAAAATACGGAAAACATCGATATTTGTTGACTTGTTTACGTTGGTTGATTAAAAATTCTTCGCCACAGTAATGGTAACAATGTTTAATATGTGAAAGAAATATAACTCTTGGAAAACTTAATTTGAATTTTGCGTCGCAAAATTTCAAACAGAAAAGTTTTGATTGAAAGCCTGAGGGGGGATGGATTAAATTGTGTTTGCAATCATCTCACTTTTGAGTTCATTCCATTTTTAAATTGCAGCTCTTTTAGAATTGTTTTTGTAAAAACCGAACTTTTTGAAATGCTGTAAAGTACTTTCTACTTCTGGGTTCCGGGTTTTGAAATTATAGTAGGTGGAAAAACGTTATTACTTCAAACAAAATAGGCCAAGAATATTGTGTTATATTGTCTTTACTGAACAGTTCATATGAGTTATTATTTCCATTACAAATTACAAATGATCTAGTTTAAGTGTTTCATTACGAACCGTTGTTTGGTTAAAGTTGCTGAAGGATCGTTCATTTAACAATAGCGAAATAGAAAAATCTTTAAAAACAAAACAAAACATTCATCAAATACATGTTAAAGCAATATGAGCTGCAATTTTTATGCTGAACATTTTTTGTCATTTTAGTAGAAAATAACATGCAAATGTTATTTTCTACTAAAATGACAAAAAATATCATGGTTTTTAAATTTCTGTTAGCCCTATTTTTGTGGGAAAAGCCATTAAGAAGCCTTAATTGAAGCAAAATTGAATTATTATCGTCCAGTACAAAAATTGAACTGCTATATATTTCTTGGAAGATAAATCTTTCTAATGACAAAAATTAATGAATTTTTCAAATCTTATTTATCATAAAAGTTTAAATTACATATTGACTTAGCATACTAGCAGGTTTTTGCAGCAAAATAAAATTCTAGAAAATACAGCTCATATTGCTTTAAAAAGAGTACAATAGAAAAAATGTTATATAAGTGCATTGTTAATCATATAATGCAAGTTAAAGAGTCCATGTAAATTGATATTTTCTTTAAATAGTATTGTAAGACGACTTTCTTAATGCGTGTTATGATATTCATCTTTATCTGAACGGACAATGCCAGTGAACCAATTTGTTACCAAAGAGTGTATTGGGAACTCGCTGTTAACTCATACATCGATTTTTAGTAAAAGCAAACTGCAAAAATAATTATCGTAAGAGATCTGAATCAAACATGACGTAATTTGCATGTAGCAATTCGCTCACTAAAGTGTGCGGGCAAAGTCACGCAGCTTATAACGCACAGTTGTTTTAATTTAATTTATTTAGTATATACGAAATATAAACATGTTTGCGCAAGAGTTAAAAAAGTTACACTTAGCAATTTTCTTCATTCAAGTGGAAAATTAATTGTTGGTGTCAATAAAGGATGGTAAACCTTGGTATATATTGCTTCACATTGCAACAAGATACATAACATAGCATACCATAACAATGAATGTTTGCAATCTCAAGAGTCTATTTTAACTGCAAGTTTTATTTCATTTTCAGAGTGATGAACTTTTCGGACGATGCCATGACTTTACATTATAACAATCTGTACAAAATTCTTCGAAAAGACTCCATAAACAGCAGTCAAAATTCGAGTATTAACGAATGGATTGGTGACATCGGGACAGAAGCTTCGTTTCTGAAAAGCGCACGGATATTTTACGCTTACTTTACCCCCGTGATTCTCATGGTGGGATTTCTGGGGAACCTGTTATCCCTGTACGTCTTCTTATCCAGAAATATGCGTGGTATCTCCGCCAGCACCTACTTAGCCTCCCTGTCGACATCAGATCTTTTGACGTTGATATTCTACGTAACGGTGGAATGGATAAGAAGGGGACTAGTTTACATCAGACCTGACCTAAAGTTAACGTTTATTGATGTGGAGGGATTATGTCAGTTTCAGCTTTATATGTCCTATGTGTCCAGATTCCTCTCAGCTTGGCTTGTGGTGGCATTCACAGGGGAGAGATACATCGGTGTGTGTCATCCATTAAGGAGGAGGGATATATGCACAAAAAGTGGTACGCGGCGAATTGTGGGCTCTATCTTCGTAATCTCCATTGTGATTGCTCTTTATAAGCCAATACTCAGTGCTATATACGTGGGAACCGACGGGAAACATTACTGTACGACAGATAGAGATTACGACTTTGCGTCTTTTGTTTTGGATAGTATTTATGCCGTTCTCATCACGCTGGTACCATTCGTAATTATCACGGTGTTGAACATTTTAATCATGCGAAGACTAATTATTCGCAACAAACGCAAAAGGGAATGTAAAATCATCACCGAGGAAAGCATCATTCGACTTGAATTCACAATCATTCTACTGGCAATCTCATTCTGCTTCATCGGCTTAAATATTCCGTTTTTCGCCGTATGGCTTCGAAATTTCCTTCATTCGAAGTTCATTTCAAAAATGGATGTTATGGAACATTTTGAAGGCCATAAGGCTTTTTCTAACTTTGAATTCTGGCAAGGCGTTCTGTATATCACTAGAACTATTTTTTACCTGAACTACTGTATTAATTTTTTCCTATACAGCATTACAGGGGCATATTTCCGAAGAGAGGTAAAGATGTTGTTCACGTATCACTCTCTAAAGCGAGACTCCTACAGCAGGTGTTCCCTAAGGACATCGCGGTCCAACTCTCAAACCCCACAATCGTACTTGTGATAGAATGTTTTACTTCTCTGAGTTGAATCACTGACAGATATTTTCTTCGACATGATACAGCATGGCAATTATCGACAGTGGACATTAATCTTATATACATTGTAGTTGTTTTCACACAATTATTCTCTATCATACAAACAATACATGTATATCAAAACAAGTTTTATTTTTACTATACATTATACGAAAAAATATGTTTTATATTTAGTAAATGTGTGTATATGTGCTGGATATTTATAGATTGACTGCTCAACATTTTGTTTCTTTGTAAATGTTGTTACATATATGTAATTTATGCCAGTCACACCTTACCGGTTTACGCAAAGTATAACCAAAGTCTAACAAAAAAATGGCGTCATGACGTAATCTGTTAGTTGCCGACCAATCGTTGTTAAGGGTTCTGTCCTCTCTGACATATATTATTTTTCAAATAATATCTGCGAGTAGTCATATTGCAGATATTATTTGAAAAATTATATATGTCAGAAAGTACATTTCCCTTAATCAGTGCATGAAAACTTATAAGAAACGGATTTGTTTTGGTCATTACACGATTGCAGGTATAAGGACCTGTCAACTAGCGGGCCTCGCCGTTTGAGTGACGAGCAATTAACGGTAAAAACGATAACGTAACGTCTTATAAACTGTGAAACGGTTGTCGAACTTTAGACTACGGCTGTTTATTAGTTTTGTTAGAGTCAGTCCAGTTTATTCTTTTCACAGCCGTAGTTTTTTGCATGCAAATTTCTCGGGTCCAACGGACATCAACAAATGTTAACGGAAGCAGACTGCTCAACTACACTAAAAGAATTACATGTCATTGATTAAATCACAAAACGTATGCAAACGCATAGCTTGCGTACTCCTTAGTTTGATCGTAACCTTTCCAAGAACATGTTCAAACTTTCTGCTGGAAAGAATAGAATTCACCGGACTCCTTTATATTTGATTGTAATTGCCAATCAAGATAAGGACGAGAATGCAACGCATGCAAACCACAGACGAAGGATTGAAAATACAACCGTTGTACATGTATGTACGGTAGCGTAATTCGGTAAGGTGTAACTGTTCACGCAATCTTCGAAGCAATGTTACTTTTCTCAGCGTATTTTTCCGTCAACATTAAAATTGTTTTAATTTCCATCATACAAATGTATGTTATTCTTATGTTTTAAGAAATGTATATTTATAAGATAATGTATACTAGTATTAAATATTTATACATTGGAATTCTTTTCTCTTACCTTGCAACTGTTGTCATTCAGTTCTTTATTAACTTTAAGCTGTACAGCTTATAAGTACTACAAATATAAACAATATACACATAAAGGTAGGTTAACAGGAGAATGTTGCAGAAGTGTACATATGATATCAACATCTAATTTGCATTAAGTAAATCTTGTCTTATTTTCAAACTTTGTTGAATAAATTTACCCAAATTACATACTAGTAGTTCTTTTACATTTTCAACATTAAAAAGCTGCAAAAGTTTACACATTGAAGGATTTTTCCAGTAATAAGGCTAAATGTATTTTTTGCGATAGCCTTCGTATATGGGACATATTAAAATGAAATGAAATTCGTATTGTGTCTTTCAATATTATAAAATCGACCTGTTTCTATTGACAATTGATGCGAAGACAACCATAATCTTGAAAAACACTTTTGATATTTGTTTGGAATAGGTTTCCTTAAATAAAATTGTAAATCATGGGTTGCAATTAAGTATTTGAAAAAAGAGCATTTACTAGAAATATCTAGTTGAGAAAAAATATACTGTGCAGCTTGGTCAAAAACACGTTGTTTGACAACAGTGAGGTCTGCACTGTTATTTTTTTGTTTTCCCCACAATTTAAACATACTCAGATTGCATAAAAAATCTTTAAATGATACAACCGTTTTTTGCATTATGGTTTTTGACACAGTCATATAAGTGTATAATAGCAATGTTGAATAATACAATTATTATGGTACAGTATTTTTTTCCAGAACTTAACTATGTTGAACATTCTTTGGTACAGCAGAGGACAGCGTCCTAATTCAAAATAAACTTCTACATAACTAGTTGACCTTTTAACTCCCAAGATACGTTTACACAAATCAAGATGAAGTTACTCAATATTATGTGCTTTGAGTGAACCCCATATCTCAGAGGCATAGTTAATGACACTGCCAATAAAACAATAAAACAATGATTGCAAAGTATTATGTTTAAAAAACATGTTTCTAATATTTTTTTCAATACAAATACTGGTAATGTCTTTTTACCTTGCTCAGCAAGTTGTTTCTCGGCTCTAGAGAATTTATTATTGTAGTAAAACATAATGCCAAGATAAGCAAACTGATAGAAATTGCACATTAATGTATTCAAATCAAAGATTGCTGTTTTTAGAAAAGGTGGAAGGGTAAAAGAATGTGAAAAATGGTATATTTATTGTATATGTGCTACAATAATATGTTAATTGATCCAAAAGAGATTGAAGACCAGCAATTGTCTCTGAAAAAATCACCATGTCATCAGCATACATCAGAAGGAGAAGATTCAGTGATGAAATTTCAAATGATACACAATCCGAATTAAAAAACTGATTTCAAATTCATTAACATACAAATTGAATAAAATGGGTAAAAGTATGTCACCTTGTATTAAACCAAGATTGCTGTTGAAAAAATCACTCAAAAATCCATCAGAAGTCACACATGCTTTAACATTTTAATACAACCCTGTCATAACACGTAGAAGTTTTCCTTGGATACCAATTTTTGACAATTTCATCCAAAGTTTAGACCTATCAACTGAATCAAACATTCAAAAGCTACAGTAACACATTATGCCTCTATTTAAGGAATAAGGAATGATTCTTTGAGTATTATGAGGTGATACTTTCGGTCGGGGCGTGATCAAATCCAATAAATCCCAAAGGGCTTATGATAGATTTGATCACGCCCCGACCGAAATTATCACCTCATAATAATCATGGCAAAGAATGATTATTATTTATTTATTTATTACTTATATTTATATAATTTTAAGCCATCGTACGATTTAAATATTTTAATATATATAAGCAAACCCCGCTGGCGCCTCAATTTGGGGTCATTTGAAGTTATGAGTTATATGGTACAAAATCGATACGTAGTGTTATCACAAGCAAAGACGCTGGGAAATGTAAATATTATTTAACATCGCTTTTTTGGAAGACAGTATACGGGGTTGAAATATTCTACACTCTTCGAACTGCGCACTTCCCTTCCTTAGAGTTTACAGAATTGTATGTATGGTGGCAGGGGATAGTTTTTTTGGTCGCGGAAATGTGAGGCAGATAGTGCTTATTTTTCAGTGGATTTTTAGATTTGCTTAAATTGGTTTGCGTGCAGGGGACACATGGTCCTGACTCTTGAGAATTTTTAAACATTTCAGAATAAAACAAATACAACTTACATTTAGCACTACATAGAATAGCCAGGGACGGTCTCAAAATTTTCTGAAAAATTGCCCTTTTTTCACATTTTCACGGGTCCAGCACCACGCTTCAGTCCCGAGCAACTGCCATAAACTACCACAGGATTGGCAGCTTAATGTTTACCCATGCAAACACAGGGGCCAAGCCCGGTTTAACATTAATTTCAATGTAACCATAAATAAAGAAGGGGTCGAACTCTGACCCGGATAAAAAACTACCAGCTCGCTTCAAAAGCCTAATAAATCAATTAATATTTGAAAAGTAATGTCCGAGATACACTATAGTGTGCGTTTAATGTAAGATTTTAAAAGATTAGTGCGAATGTTTCTCGACTTGTTGCAATACTGCTGCTGTCATAGGCAAAATCCCATCATGAGCCCTGGACTGGTAAATGTCCGAATAAAAATAAACTGGCGACTTCGAGAGAATAATAACGTATATCTCCGCTATTTTAAGATCCATCAACTTAAAATTCGGCATGAGTGTATCTCAGACATTACATTTCTGAAAAATACATGCATATTACGATTGTTTCAAATATTAATTGATTTATTAGGCTTTTGAAGCGAGCTGGTAGTTTTTTTATTTGGGTCAGAGTTCGACCCCTTTCTTTATTAATGGTTACATTGAAATTAATGATAAAACGGGCTTGGCCCCTGTGCATGCAAATAATCACCAACTCATGGGGGGTCAATCACCTTCCTTTCGAGTGACATTTCGTGTTCTGAACCCACCCTATTTTTCAAGCACAAAACCGAAAGTGAAAATTTTGGCCACAGTTTCGCATTTTCATTCAATATCTGATGAAAAGTGCTACCAGTATTAAAGTGTCATATATCAATGAAATTGACATGAACTCCTCTATCCACAAAATGAATGCAATAAAAATTCTAGCAATTTATACCCCTCAAATAACCAGCCAAACCTCAGGTTTTCCCTTTATTTCAAAATTTTGACGGGTCTTTCCTTCGAAACTATCCCCTGCCACCTAGAAGCGGCTGTCACCCCAACACTCATGCCGTGAAGCCTTTCATAATCCAATCTGTAAATCCGAAATGTTTGGTGCACATTATGGACTATATATATCAGATACTCTATGGGATTGTCATGCAGGAAAGATCAATTGATTCATAAAAGAGGTAGCACATGTAGCTTGAACATTCAATGTATTTGTGTAAATGAATAAACATCATTTGTTTTTAAAAATGTTTGTTTTAATTACTTCTATCGCCCTCCCTTGTAGGTTTGGTATTTTAAAGTGACGCTGGGCGTAGAATTTACGGGGGAGGGGGGGGGGGGGGCTAATTTCTCCCTTATACAACACGTACACGTACTTATCAGTGTTAAACAGTGTTAAAAATAACTTCACTTGCCACCATGCACCAACTTTTACCGAGCTTCGATCATTTGAACTGCATGATGGTACAATCACTTTCCTTTAAATTCATGAAAGATCCTGTCTGTATATATCGACAAATGTTGACCATGCTTTACATAAGGAAAGGAAAGTGATTTAAAGGGTAAGAAGTCCACAGAATCCATGCTGAAGACTTCTTATGGGTGATTTGCATACAGACAGGGCTTTCATCAGAGTGAAAACTAAGAAACCAAAGATGAATTTTTGTGTGTCAGGAATGACAAACCGATGGCGGGTCTCAGGCGTCGTCATAAATATAAAAGTATTCACCATGCGTGTTAATTTGATAAAGTTTTTATTCCATGTAGATTTTTTCATAGAAATTGCGATACATCTACCACCAAGCCTTTCAATTCTAATGTTACCACTGACAGTTCTGATTCCCAAAGCGAATGTTTCAGAGCGCAAACAATTTTTCCTTCTTTTCTTTTTTTTTTGTATTTGATAACCTTTTCTTTCACAGTTTGATATCCTCAGAGTTTTTTTTTTTTTTTAATTATTTTTGAATTTTTCTAGAAATCAATTTTTCTCAGCGTGTCTTACAAACTGACTGACAATCCCGTGACAGTCTTTTTAATTACGTTATCCTACATGTATAAACAAGATGCAGAATCAATCAATGCAGTCTTGTCACGTGATTTCGATCCGATGGATCGGTGTCATCTGCAACAAGAGTTAACAATCTCCGGTTTCCTGTTGTCGTCTGATACATGCTAGGGTCACGCATTGAATGTCAGATTGTTATTATCATTAAAACATGATAAGTTGTGGAAAGTTCTGCTGGAGACAATTGTATCCATCCTAATGATAATAATACATGTAAAAATACTTAATAAACATCTCAATGATGGAAAATCGATGTTGTTGAATTGGCCTTTTAGATCTTTTGAGAAAAAAATAATTCAGTTCTCAAATTCAATCTTTGTATATATATTTTTATTCGTATAACGGGTGATCTGTAAGTGAATTAGGGTTGATAAACCGGAGTTTCAATCCCTTACATTAAAAAAAAACCCTTGCAATTAAGGTGCAAAAACTTTGCAATTTAAGGTTCCCAATTTCCCTAAACTGAAAAACTGAAGGTGTTCCCAAATTTCCTACATGGAAACACATTCAATTTATGGTACAGAAAAAAGCGCTATTTTTTTTACTTGCTCTCTGACTCACGTACAAATCACTTTCTTTCATTTCCCCAGCGGGATTCGAACTTATGACTTATAGATTCGTAGTGAACCCTCTAGCCCACTGCGCTTCGCTGTTATGTGATATTTACGGAAAAGAAACTTGATTTTATTGCCTATTACGATAAATTAAGTACGTCACAACATGGAGGTGTCTCATACCACCTTAAACTCTTTACTTTCAAAATGTGCCTCATCATATTGTGTTATGGTTTTATGCTCGATTATTTAAATGCATATACTTTCATGGAAAAGATTGTTTATTTTATGTTTTTGTCTTTTATATTTTTAAGACTATACAATCATCAACATTTTACAATTCGTTATTTGTTCAATATATGTGCAACGCATTATTTTTTAACATCTTTGTTTCGAACGTATATTAGGAAAAAAATGCATGGAAAATTGAAATCTCAAAAGGTATTGTCGTAAAATCAAGTACATGTCTATCAGTTTACCGATAATAAATTAGCATCGAATTACCTCGTAAAGTTACAGTAATGGTTTTTGCTGGGCTAAGTACATTGTAGTTATTTTGCAATTGAAGTTGGTTAATTTGATTATCTTGACCCAAATAAACAGAACAATTTTTGTCATTTATGTTTATCTGGGTCGAATTTAGTACAATGCACCCCTTATCTTGAATGAGAATAAAAATGATACTTTTCAATTTTAAAATGTCAGTATTTTCTCCCATTTTTTAAAAAAAACATTAGAAAATTTAAAAACAAACTGAACTTTGGTTTTTTGTTTTTTTTTAAAAGCATACTTATGCTGATCTTTATAAAGTGGCAGAAATGGTGTTTAATTTAATACGGATAGACACATAAACAAAGTTTTCGGTTTTTTGTTCTTGGTTTTTTGGGGGTTTTGTGTTAATGTACAGTAACCACATTGGAAAAAGTTCTAATACAAGTCAGTAAGATCCAGCATTAGTGCAGAAATGGGGGAATGCTTGACGGAAAAGTCGTTGTTTATCGGCGAAATAATTGCGATAGCTGAACTTTATATCTGCCAAATCTCTGTTAGGAGAGGTCAAATACGTTCAAAATCAGTCGAGATAACGTATATAATCCTACCAAACTAATAGAGGGATAACGCGCCATCCTTTCAATGCTATTAACTCCAATTACAGACCGCAATCGACACCATATAAAAATCAAAGTACTGAAAGTACTGACACGAGTTGATGCTACAGGAATCAGACATTCATTGCCCCTTTTCTGCTCTCAACAACCAAAATTTGAAATAAATCATTAATAAAGTATACAGGAATCTTATTATCATAGGCCATAACATATCAAAGATGAAAAATAATGAATCGTGAAATATCATAGAGGGATGTTCGGCCATCTTGTACATTTGAGGGTCAAAAACTGACTAAAACAGTTTTCATGAAAAAAAAAAAAAGGCAATAGATATAAGTTCGCATTCAAAAACAGAACAACACCTTTTTAAAAGCTGCATGGCCCGATTTTGTATCAAATATTGTGTACGCTTTTGAAAGGATGGTTATGCTAAGTATGTGTATAATAACAGACATTGCTGTAGTTTTCCCTGTCAATAAAGCCATATTTCAATGAAAAAAATGATGACTTTTTTTTAACAAAACAAACGTCATAAAAAGAGTATCGCGTTACTTCACCTCATATTAAAATTCGCCCTGAAGTCGAGGAGGGGATGATTGTATTACGACTTTGACATCAAGTGTAAATGTGAGTAATGTTCTGGCAAAACAAAAATAAACCTGCGTACAGTTTGTTCACTATTATTTCTGAAGTTTGTTTTGTTTACAATCGATGCATTTTGTTTTGTTAGGTTTTTTTTTTGTATGCTCATAAAAAATCATTTTTATTTACTCTGTATATTTCTAACTTTGAAGAAGACCGATTCTGCTGGTGTAAATACTAAATAGGTGCGGGTTTATAACTCTCTTAGATATTTGCTTTGTATGGAAAATTAGACCATGCAGCTTTGAACAGGTGCATGACAGTTTGTATTGTTATGAAGATCGACACAACTAATGTTAAGTTCATTCAATCGGCCACATTTAACTCACGTTATATATCTTTCTCATAATTAAAAATATATACCCTCTATACCGGTACCTTATTATTACGTAGAAAGTATATGTTTTTTATTATGAAAAAAATGTATAACGTCTCTGCCCATGATGAATCTGTATCTACTTCACTAGGAGCAAATCGTCAATATGATCAAATAATGGTCTCTTCTTCTGTCATTTCTCAAGTTATTATACTTCCTTTCAGAACCTTGTTCCATTTAAATATTTTACATTAAATTTCAAACCGTTTTTACAAAACTATACAGGCACAATATTTTAAAGGGTTTTATAAATCACATGCACGTGACATTTTAAACTTTTCTCTTTAGAATTCTTGTATTATAGTACAATGATTTTTTTTCATTTAAAGAGAAGTTTTTAAAAACGTCAGGTTCCTGTGTTATATTTAAACAATAAAATGCTTTCTTTGGTGATTCATGGGGGATATGAAGGTGGCGACATTGCAGAAAAAATACATAATCCGCGTTAGCGGGCTATATAATATTTTTCTGCAATGATCGTTACTTTCATAACCCGCATGAATCATCAAAGAAGCATTTTATTGTTTATATAAAATATCTTTAATGATTAGGGTCAATTTGTAATATTTACATTTTAGTGTCTTTAATATGTCTGTGTAAATTTACATCTTTCTTTTAACAAATTAATAAATTGATTGTAAAAAGTAAGTAAAATTCACTAAATTACTGTTAATGTACATCAGTACGTTAGCTAAAAGAAACACCAAAATCGTCTCCAATGGGAATTTGAGTCTGTCATCATCATGAAATCTTATATTCCGCGCAGTCCGTGATCTTTTTTTTTTAAGTCGCTGTATTAAGTTTCGACCAATCGATAAACGGGGCGTGTTGATTTCAGTTCTGGCTGTTTCTATTATATAGCATTTAAAGTTAGTCTACACTGATATATAAATATAATATACTTAGTATAAAATTCAAATCATTGCATCAGAAAACAAAATGACAAGATTCTACTCATGTCCAAAATGCACACCATTAACTATACAAGCTGCTATTCTATAGATAAAGTAAAATAGATTGCCTCTGTTTATCAAACCAATTTGTAAAAAAAAAAATCATGTTTAAGGTACTATTTCTTAATCAACGCTGCTCAAAACTATAAATCGCCACACAATATAAACTACCACGCTAGTCTATTTTTAATCTATGACGTACATGTACATAAACAGGCGCGCAGTTTTCCCGATGTGCATGTTGCAGGGCCACACTGACCTTCAACTCAACGAAAGATAAAATCACATAGACACCCCCCTCCCCCGCTCTTGATTATTTTCAATTCTTTTGCTTCACCTCTTTGTTTTGTCACACTTAAATGATTTCACGTTTGATAAATTGTAAGTAATGAAAAGCATTCATGTTCCTGAATTTCAACTCTTGTGTGGGAAAACGTTCAACATTCACCACTGAGCTGAGCTAATTTGCATAAAGGCGATTATAGCGCGGATATCACTGACGTTTCATTTCCATGCATATACGTCAAATTTAATTATAGCGATATTTTCATCAGTCAATAAAAATGTTCTTGGTTATGAAGAAACATACTTGGTATCTTTTATACAATTTATTGATGGCAACAATAATGTATCCTTAGTATATGAAATGTGTCAGAAGATTTTTCTGGAACCTACATTCTTGTGCGGATTGATATCAATTAACAAAAAGAAAATCATGATTTTCTGTTGATTAAAATACGTTGAAAAGAAATTTTACTTCCGATAAACGAAGTCATTCTTTCATCATTCATATCATTACATTTTGATAATTGATGTATTAGTTTGGCCATCAATACGAAAATGTGATTTAACCCAGTGATGGGAAACCCCTTTGCAGTGACTATACTGAGTTGATATACATCAACTCGTAAAAAGAATTATAGCTGGCTCATCGAACTCTCAAACATTACCCGATCACAAATGTATTTCTAAGAACATGGTATCTTTTTTTTTATATTATCTGAGAATATAAATAAGTTTCATTTATCATTTAAATATGATCTGATATAAGTTCAAATAAGGATTTTTTTTTTTCAAATGAATTCAACATTTGTTTTTAAAGTTCGGAAAAAAGAAATTAAATTGGGTGTTAGATATGTATCGATATTTTAGTGTAGTTGTATGTAGCACCTAAATCAACTGCATAACTAGATTTTTAGCAGGTGCAGTTTTAGCTAAATTCAACTCCAAAAAAAGTGTCATTTATTTGTATTTTTTTCGCGCTGTAAAGAGAGATGACTTTTAGATTAATTTTATACAACAGTTTATTGCGATTGATATATAGCACCACTAATCATACGTCGATAGATCTAGATGTGAAGAAGAATGTAAAACCATTTTAACAGGAGCTTGAACTTTGGGCATGGTTGTGTCAAACAGCAATGTGACGTAGGCCTGTCTATTTCATTTCTGGCCGCTCAATCATGGCTCTTTGAAATCAACAAGATTTGGCTGGCGTTTGAGCTAAGAATACGCAATCTGTGTATATTTAACTGAAACCAGCGTTATTTTTAATTTGCTTTGACGAAAGTAAAAATATAGTTACATCCTATCGAAAGTCCAAGATCTTGTTAAAATGGTTCTACATTGTAATTTTTTATTTGAAAAAAGATACTGCTGTTATATTTTTATTTCCCTTGATATTAAACAAATAAATTCTCATGGCTCATTTCTAATTGTTCCACATATAAAAAAAATTCCTATATAACACGTACTGATTTATTGAAATGCAGTTTAGTGCTAATTTGTAAAATAAATATTTGGTTGAACGAAATCTTGTGTGACTTCAATATGCCATCAGTCGTTTATATAAATAGCATTGTTTTCCCTTTCTTATCAACGTTATAGTATGGTGGCATATTTGTATATTTCAGTATAAAGTTTTAAAATATACCAAAAAAAAAAAAGACAAGACAGAAAACATTTTTGGGTTCGTCAAACGGATGGTTCATAACAGTAATGATAGCAAATACTCTATAGATATGTATGGTAGAAGGCATGGATGAAATGACCACCTTCAAAAAAGCGGGAAAACCAACGTATAAAGAATGTAGTGATTGCAACGTCTTAATTGCGCTATACATGAATGTGTAACTTATTATGACGTCACAATTATGTAATAATCGATAGCCTTTGCGATATAGATACTGTCAAGTTGTGTATATCGATATGGGGTTGTTGCAAAGTTGTTTTGCGAAGAACAACAAGGTGGGAGTGATGAAGGAGGAGGTGGAGGTGTACGAGAAGGTGCGCCGTGCCATGGTCACTGAGGACGTGACCGAGAAGAAGGGTGGGCTGGCCTTCGGTCTGACGTTTGTCTCCGAGGAGGAGCCAAAGCTGCCACCGCGCAGATTGACAGAGCTCAAGAAAGAGGACTTCGAAAAATGGAGGGGTAGGTTACTGCAATCAAATTATGAAAGGTTTCCATATTATATACCTGTCCAGTAAATTATTAATTTAATAATTAGTTCATACACTGAAAAAGCTATAGGATACATAAACACGTTTTTATAGGTTACTTGTGCATAAATTCAAGCTATATGGGTCTAATAATCTATTATTAATTATTAATGCATTGTACATGTATATGAGTTTTAAATACGTACACTGTATTCAAATTTATCAACATATATATATATATATCTTTTCTTTACAACAGACGACCAGGAAAAGGTCCAGTCCCAGAAACAGAAGCTGGCTCAGCAGAGAAGGGAGGAGGCCCTCATCCAGAAGAAGATCAAAGTCGCCCATAAAGAGATGGAGAGGCTGGAGAAATATGTCAATCTCAGTGTCCAATAACTGTCTTATTACAATTTATTTGTAATAAACAACCTTGATCCCAATTTGGTTTTTCTCTGCTTTTTGTCGAAGTATTCAGTTTATACAGTATACATGATTGTGTTGAATGTACTAAATTATAAACCATCCGATAAAAAAAAAATTAAATTATTGATTTTCTGTCATTTTTTTTATATAATATCAAGCTACAATAAAGCAGCACTTTTCTTCTATTAACATAAATGAATCAAATAAAGAAGTAATATCCTGTGGTATTACATATAAAACTCTCCGATCCCTTCACTGAAGCTGATTAAGAGATGTTTCTATCAATAGAGAATGTGAATGGACTCTGAGTCGGAAATGCGCTTACATTACGACAAAAACCTCTCTAGACTAAAAGCTATTTGCGTACATTCTATAGATTTTGCAATAACTTGAAAGACTTCCTTTTGAATTTTTTTGTTATTATTGTGACTCCTAATTTGACATGTGAGCAGGAAGACAGGGGAATTATTTTTATAACAAATATCATGAAAATCATACGTGAGTAAAAGCTGTGTTTCTAATCTCCGTTTCTACCTGGCAACATTGGTATAAAATACTCTATAAAATACTCCATAAAAATATTCAGACTTATTGGTCGTTTATATAGGTCAAATTACAAAACAGCCTGAATCCGTCAGATCAAGGTGAGGTTTAGCCAATCTTTTACAGACAATACTCATGCACACATGGGTTGAAAAGATGATCTCACCGTGACCAGGGCATGCTTTTAACAGGCCACAAAGGGAATAAGTCTCACATCCTCGCAGATGAAAAGCGCATCTGTTTCGCGTCGACTTTTAATACTTCAGTAGATAAACATCTTCGCTGGCCAAGGGTACCAGAAACCTACGGCTAGCGAATGAAGATGTTAGAAGGTATTTTCTTGTTAAAAAAAAACCTGTCTGCAACATATGCATTTGTCGTTAACTCCAAATTATATTGTGCAATGTATTTGACGCACAAGTCTATTTTTTCTCGCCTTGTAATCTCTTTGCCAAATCTAGGAATACAATGTAGCAGTTCACAATACAAAAGAAATAAAGACAGATGTATTTGAAGATCGAGTGTTAATATATGGCTGATAAATATGATGAAACTTCGACTTATATTAAAGAGAACATGTAACTACTAAACTTTAATTTAAAAAAAGAGGAAGAAGAAAATAGTTTCTTTAATGTGTTTATGATGTAAAACCGTTTTGCTACATTGCGACATTTTATATGTTGATATTTTCAATTGCATCTTTACTTCCGAGAGTTACACGCGGGTCAAAATATTGGTAACTTTGAAGATAATCATCTAGACTAGTTCTCTCTTATTTCTCTCAGGTAATATAGAGACCGAAGGCTATTTGTATGGAACATGCACCAAATGGTTTGTAATGTAATATATTGGTTAATTGCTATCTCCCATTCAGGAAATCAGTACTAACTTCAATTAATTGACATGTCCTCCACTTTAAAAATAGTCTTGAAATTTCCCGACGGAGTGGTTATTTGGTCTACTATTATACCAGAAATATACTTTATGCATCTCTACAAGGAGCTTCAAGTTCACTGCTCTGTATCTTACGCCTACGGCAAATTGATTACTTTTACCGCTGGAGATAAAATGCGCTTAAACCTTTGAGAAATGTTTCAAAAAAAACTAATTAGGAAAAATTCACTGGTGCCATCCTTCTCAATACCCTTTTTTAGATTACTGTGCTCCGGCTAAACAGTGACATTGTCTGTCCATCCTCCACCCATCCCTTCGTCCGTCCGTCCGTCAATACCCACCTATCCTTCATAAACTCTCTTCTTCACGCAAAAGTTAAAATACCCATTCGGGGGTATCAATATTTTAACTGCATCTTTCTTTTCTATTTGTATTTTCATTAAACCTATACCATAGATAACTGAATAACATCTATCTCATCTTATACAGAAATAGTTTTTCTATATCGGAAATATCGGGAGATGCCACTTTAAAATCTGTCTCCTGGTATGTCCAACAACACTTTTGCCGTGATGCAAATAACTCAATTATGGGTTTTTTTTTCAAGATTAATTTGATACCCAGGACCTAATCATACAGTTGTTTGGTTTGGCCAGTATGGTTATATGTCACATTTTCAATAATATAGACATACATTTGCATCTTATTCAAAATGTGATTATAGTGATAATAGTTTATCCACTGATGCCTTAAATCAAACTCTCACAAAAACTAAAAGCCACGCATCTTGCGTTAAAAATGTTTTAACACTGTTGAAGATGGGACCAACTTTAACTTTATTGCAATGCTCAGGCTATTTTATAATGTTGGAAAAATACAGTATCCACAATTGTTAAGACTGTTAAAGACATATCAATAGTAGACCTAATCAACATTAACTGTATATCGATTGTAACATTTGATGTAATCATTTTGTTAGTATAGTCTATCAATTCCAAAATCAGTCAAGAAAACATAAGCAGAACTGCATATTTTGCCTAACTTGTTAGAGGTAATGGATTTGAAAAAATATTCATATAAAGTCCACAAGAAAACAAGTTACTAGCAGTTAGGAATTGTCCTGTGGATTATCGTTAGTAAAGTCCTTGAGATATAGAAAATGTTATACATGGATTTACAAAGGATTGGCTTATTTTTTTTATGCTTTTTTAGTCATACACGTCCTTTGCAAATTCTATTTTATGGACATCTGAACATGTTGTAATATGTGAATAAAAGGAAACCGAGCTCTAGAATTTAGAATTCAGTGCCGCACAAAGTGGTTCACGTCTTGTTTTCCTATTACACCGTATCAACATTGAATATTTTTTGTTGAACAAAGTAAGGTATGATAAAAATAACATGCAATATTGCAGTCAAGGTTGCTTTGTTCCGTTATACCGAGTAAATCCCTATCGTTTTCGACCAAGTTTATACAGTGCACTTTTAATCAATTATTTGTTCGAGATAAACTTCAATTCTTTTTATAAAAAAAATTTCGTCTGTATTTTTTGTTTATTGCTGTATGGACAAATTCAACTGAAAAGAATACTTCAACATCTATTAATATACATTGTACGTTTCTTTCTTTCTTAGATTTTGATTTACACAATTAATTTCTTTAAAATTAAAACGACTTCAATATATATATATATATATATATATATATATATATATATATATATATATATATATATATATATATATATATGCCGGGATTTCAACGTAGGTGTTTGCCAGACTGGTGCTTTCATTTCATTTTTAGCCTGAACCATAATTCTTTAAAGCTGTTACAGCAGAATGACAGCGATTGAAGGCCTGTCTAGACTTCTGTCCATGAGCATGCATGTCTCCTAAATCATCAACGCTTTGTTCCATTCCTGTACAA